>NC_069509.1:128904142-128966642 GCF_027579735.1 Bombina bombina | reverse complement strand
GCATTTGTGCTCGCGGAATAGCTCTAAGAAGTGGACGAGGATGGCAGCTATCAGCATGAAGAATGGAATTGCGATCAGTTTCTTTATGATAGAGCGTGGTATTTAACCCCTCACCCTCTTTGTAAATGCATAGATCCAGGAATTCTATGGATTCTATTGGCTGTCACTTTTAATTAAACTAAGCAATTCTATAAGGATCAGATTAATAAGATCAATAAATCAAAGTATATCTACAAGAAGCAGTGCCAGTCCACATTTGTGTTAAGGCCCCTGGGTTATACCGTATCAAGCCTGTAGATCCATTGTGCTTCTAGTTGTAAAAGGCGCTATTCCCACCCCTCTTCAGAGGGGGAACATGATCTATCAGTTGGAAGCGTAGGTCCTGGAGTGTGGCCCTTCTCCGCAAAGTGCCTGGCTACAGGCTGATCACTGTTACCCTTGTCTATGGCAGCCCGAATGGCACTCCTATGATTGGCCATACGTTTCTTTATATCGTCTGTCGTTTTCCCGATGTAAAACAGACCACAAATGCAGCTGAGCATATATATATTACATATTTTGTACTGTTGTCTTTGCCAACACAATATCTTCATTACTGTAGCCACGAGAGGCAAACTTTTGTTCCATTTGTTGTACTTGGAGTGCATGTCTGTCACTGGATGTATTATTGCGTGCCACTCGAAGCATTTGTGCTCGCGGAATAGCTCTAAGAAGTGGACGAGGATGGCAGCTATCAGCATGAAGAATGGAATTGCGATCAGTTTCTTTATGATAGAGCGTGGTATTTAACCCCTCACCCTCTTTGTAAATGCATAGATCCAGGAATTCTATGGACTCTTTATTGGCTGTCACTTTTAATTTAATAGGGCATGTGGAGTTGTTCAATGTTTCAACCCAAGTGTTTAACCCCTCCTGTGTACCTCTCCATATTAGGAGGATGTCATCGATGTATCTACGATACAAAATAATCTCAGGACTTTCATACACTTGTAATACATCAACCTTGATGTGTTCCATGTATAAGTTTGCGAATGCCGGTGCCATGTTTGAGCCCATCGCTGTACCCCTGAGTTGGAGATAGTACAAATTCTCAAATCTGAAATGATTGTTCTGCAAACATATCCTCAACAACTCAATGATAAATTCAGATGGGGGACCCACATATGGATATCTCCGTAAGGTTCTCAGGATCACCTGAATACCTTCCTCTTGTGGGATCACGGTATACAGACTATTGACATCCATGCTTGTTAGTATGTCATCAGGTCTGATGTCTGTCACCTGTGTTAGTGTCTCAATTAAGGCCCAGGAGTCCCTCAAATAGGATCTCATATTGGTCACCATCGGTTGTAGCATATGGTCCACAAATGTTGCTAAGGGTTGAAGAAGTGATCCTCTGGCCGATACAATTGGACGACCAGGTGGTGAATTGCATAGAGATACCCAGCACTCACCAGCTAGCTCACAGCTAAGATTTAAAAACACAACTGGAAAGGTTAGTTACCGCATCTGGCCAAATGGGAAAAGCTCAGGCATCTCGTCAAGGTCCTTTCCACTGCCTGAGTCCCTAACACAGCCACACAATGCGCGCTTACAAAGCCAAACAAACTGGGAACAAGGGAGGGGTGCACAGGTATATGTAATCACCCAGAGAAATACAAGACACGGAAGGAGACTGTACTCCAAGACCGGACCGGGTACATATCCAATGACAGCAACATCCCATCCCTGGGTGCTTAAATAGCATGGGGGAAATTACATCATGGGGGAAATTAAACTACGCAATTCTATAAGGATCAGATTAATAAGATCAATAAATCAAAGTCTACCTACAAGAAGCAGTGCCAGTCCACATTTGTATTAAGGCCCCTGGGTTATACCGTATCAAGCCTGTAGATCCATCGTGCTTCTAGTTGTAAAAGACGCTGGTCCCTATTCCCACCCCTCTTCAGAGGGGGAACTGCCTGTGACTCTAGTGACAGCACAGCTTTTTGGGAGTGCTATTTAAGCACCCAGGGCTGGGATGTTGCAGAGTCATTGGATATGTACCCAGTCCGGTCTTGGAGTGCAGTCTCCTTCCGTGTCTTATATTTCTCTGGGTGATTACATATACCTGTGCACCCCTCCCTTGTTCCCAGTTTGTTTGGCTTTGTAAGTGCGCATTGTGTGGCTGTGTTAGGGACTCAGGCAGTGGAAAGGACCTTGACGAGGTGCCTGAGCTTTTCCCATTTGGCCAGATGCGGTAACTAACCCTTCCAGTTGTGTTTTTAAATCTTAGCTGTGAACTAGCTGTTGAGTGCTGGGTATCTCTATGTGTTGTATTATTATTTGTTTGTAATCCCCCTATGTTTCTTGCACCCATTCCGGACTGGGGTTAACTGCCTGTGACTCTGGTGACAGCACAGCTTTTTGGGAGTGCTATTTAAGCACCCAGGGCTGGGATGTTGCAGAGTCATTGGATATGTAACCGGTCCGGTCTTGGAGTGCAGTCTCCTTCCGTGTCTTTTTATTTATATATATATATATATATATATATATATATATATATATATATATATATATATATATATATACATATATATATATATATATATATATAATAACTCATTGTGTAAACCATTTACAAATCTAGACAAGTCAGAAAACTTGCTTTTCACACAGAAACGCTCTGATTACAATGTTTCCAATGCAGCAAAGGATTCTGGGTGCGATATGCAAATGAGGTTCACAATGACTCACTTTTTTACTTCTAGTCTGCTTTTTAATAATTATTAAATTATGAAAAGCAAGTTTTCTGACTTGTCTAGATTTGTAAATGGTTTACACAATGAGTTATTTTCTCTACATTTTGGATTTAGTGGAGGATTTTAAACTCACTTTTCGCCTGCCCATATTTTAAATTGCTGTTGTATTTCCCCCCAGAAAACAACTTTATCAAGCAGTGATTCAACTTACTCCCAGCTGATGAGTGTCAATAACCATGAAACAGCTGTCCTGGAATTGGTCTGAATCACTGTACTACCCCTAGCTAAGCTTAGAAGCTGTGTAATGCGGCGATGCTATGGCATAAAGGGATGTCTGCCTTAAAAAGCAGGCTAGAAGTAAAAGAGTCATTGTGAACCTCTTTTGCATATCTCACCCAGAATCCTTTGCTGCATTGGAAACAGTGTAATCAGAGAGTTTCTGTGTGAAAAGCAAGTTTTCTGACTTGTCTAGATTTGTAAATGGTTTATACAATGAGTTATTTTCTCTACATTTTGGATTTAGTGGAGGATTTTAAACTCACTTTTCGCCTCCCCATATTTTAAATTGCTGTTGTGTGTGTGGATATATATATATATATATATATATATATATATATATATATATATATATATTTATATATACTCACCGGCCACTTTATTAGTTACACCTTGCTAGTATCAGGTTGGACCCCCTTTTGCCTTCAGAACTGCCTTAATTCTTCGTGGCATAGATTCAACAAGGTGTTGGAAACATTCCTCAGAGATTTTGGATCTGGTGATTGTGGAGACCATTGGAGTACAATGAGCTCATCATGTTCAAGAAACCAGTTTGAGATGGTTTGAGCTTTGTGACATGATGCATTTTTCTTCTTAAACGGGCAGAGTCCACAGCTGCATTCATTACTTTTGGGAAATAAGAACCTGGCCACCAGGAGGAGGCAAAGACACCCCAGCCAAAGGCTTAAATACCTCCCCCACTTCCCTCATCCCCCAGTCATCACAGGAGGTTGGCAGAGAAGTGTCAGAAGTTAAAGATAGTCTCTTATGGAGGGTAGTACTCTTCGGAATGGGACTGGAGTTTGAAGTAATCCTGTCAGCCTCTCAGTGAGAGCATGGATGAAAGTTAGAGTCCAGAGATGCAGGGAGTCTCGTCTCTGCATAACCATCCTGACTCATGTTAACAGCTCCTTGGCAATCAGCGTTGACGAGTTTCGCTGCCTGCCTTTATTCTCTCAAGTCCATGTCAGAAGCGTTGCTACTACCTGTCACACTTGAAGGGCCGTGTTCCTGTTCCACTGCGTAGATTCCGGTAAGATTGTTTAATTTTATTTCAATATGGGAATGTAATGTTAACGAAAGATGTCAGGGTCCCAGTGGGACTCCTTTTATCTTATGGAATCAAGGGTTAATATCTCCTGTGGGGGGTTATTGAATAGGGGGGACTTTAATCATGTTTGTTATGTGATTCTGTCTGCTAAATGTGTAGTGATACTTGGGCTCAGGGCTATTCGGAACATAACGGCCTATTATCAGATTGAGCTCCTTTTTTGCTAAGCTTACACGGTGCACCGCGTGACCGGGTGTGGTCACGTTGTATTTCCATTTCCGTACTTTTACCGAGTGACGACGGAGCGAGTCTGTTCGCTGGTAGTCTGGTTCACAGGAGCTGGTGATTGCCCCAGCCATTGGGGGTGTCAGGTGCTATTTAGTTTTTTTCCTTATTTGCAATCTCCAAGTTAATATTTGCAATCTCCAAGTTATGGAGGATTGTGAGGAGTATGAAATGGCCCGAGTTATCCATGCCCATCAGTTATGTTCCGATTTCCGTACTAGAGTACTCTCTTCCCATGATTCAGGGAGCGTAGAGTGTGATGAGCCATCCGCCCCTGAGGATTCCATATCCAGTTAGGCGTGTGCCCCAGAACATTCTTTTGCTACACAAGCAGGTATCCCTTGAGCTGTTACTCCTTCTCCAGAAGGCAGCTTGTTTCCTCCAGAGGTTACGACACGGTTCCGCATGGCCATATCTATGGCACTGGGGCATTTATATCTCCCAAGAGAAGTATTTCTAAGATACTGTCCATGTTCTGTTAACCAGGGTCCGTCGAGCGTGAGATCGCCTGAGTCAGTTCGACCTTCTGGAGAACGATGGCCTCTGAGCTTCAGGGGTCCCTCCCTTGTGCCGGGGTCGTCCATCGATCTGGCGGGGGAACATTTTGACTTCCGTTTAAAAATGGCACGCCTTTGTGTCCTACTGAGGCATGTTTTGGCTGTGCTGGAGGATTCCGGTCCTGCTGGACCGAGGGATCCTTAGTCTTCTGTGTTGGAGTGCAAACTAGGTTAGACGGTGGGGGGTGAAGTCAATCTCCTTCACGTCGCCTTCTTCTTTTATTGTATCTGTTCCAGTTCTGAGCTTCTGAGTTTGGGGCCTCTAATCGGCTGGTTCCGTTGGCGTGCCCATTCTCCTTGGGCGTTCACACGTGGGTGCTGTCTTTATTTTATTTTGATCCGGTTAGGATGTGTTTAATTTGTTTTATGAACCTCATGTTTGTTATAGTTCCATTTCGGAACGTTTCTTTCTCTGGAACTGATACTTGCAATTTTGTGGTCGCGTGAGCACTTCTTCAGAAGATGCGCAGTACTAGATTAACATAGTTATGTATATTATTTCATGTTATCGATCCCTTCAGGGATTTTACTTGGACCGGGGACAGTTTCGGAATGTTCTCGTGCCAGGCGGGTCCTGGTCGGGCACTAGATGCTGTTCCTTTATGGTTCAAGTCATCCACGTGGTGCCGGAATACTGGTTACCCTGTCGGGTGCTAAATTGTTCACTTTGATAAGTGTTTGTGTTTTCTTGTTGCCTCCTTGTTAGAAGACGGTGGGCTGTTTAGCAGGACTAAGTGGCCTAGGGGCTAACTACCATGCCTAGCAAGGTTATACCTCCTTGTTTTCTACCTTTTTGAGGTTTTTTTTTCTGTGGTAGCATGCCTGATTATTTAGCTCAATATAGGAGTTTGAATACTTCCCCATGTGCTACTCTTTAGGGGGTCCCGGGATCGGAGCCTGCTGAGGCTCATCGTGAGAGGCCTTTGGCCGGGGGACCGAGTTTTTTCCATTCCCATCGGGTTTGGAAGTTTGATGACCTCTAGGCAGGTACAAGTTGGATAGCGTTTTCCCTCTTGGTAGCTCTGGATGTCTAAAATTTGTGGCTAGTGTCAGGCACCTCTCGTAGGTTGCCAGGGCTACTTAACCCCTTCTTGGGGGTCGGGTCATCGGGATTTGGAAGTTCGGGTTTGCTCCTTTTACTTCCTCCTTTTAATAGTTTGCGCTCTTTTATAGGAGCGCAGGGGTTCTTTTCCCCTTTGTTTTTCCTGTTTTTTCTCCCTTGGTTGACTTGTCTGCCATGAGTTGTGAGGCTCCCATGTAGTTTCCTGTGAGTTACAGGATTTCTGGGAGACTGGATCCTGCGAGGATCTTTGAAGATATTGTCATCTTTTCATCCTACGGACTGGTTTGGTGCCTGTCCCTTGTACCCAGTGGTTGGTTGAGGGGGGTGTTCCCTTCGACTCTCTAAGAAATCTTACTCTGTGGGTTTCAGCAAGGGGTCCGGGATAAGGTGGCACCTTAGCATACTGGTTCCCCTCTTACTTGACCCGTTAGTATGTCTCTTTAGACTCTTTGGTCTGTATCCCTTTTGAGAAGGCCATGGTCATTGGGATATGAGAATACTCTGCTGGGTGCTCTCCTCCGTCTGAGATCACTGGATGGTCTTTAGAGGGTTAATACTTCGACCGATTTCGGGCCCTGGGGGTCTGGCTTATGGCCATATCCTTGTCTGTGATTTTAGATTCGGTTCTGGATCATTCCTAGGGAAACCAGCTGCAGCTTTTTACACCTCAAATGTGTGTTCCCATGCTGTTTAAGGTTCATGCCTGGGGGTTTGCAACCTCTGCTTGTCCCTCTAAGGATGTGTTGGTATCTGTCTGAGGGCTAGTTTTGCTGTCTCTCAGCCGAGATTTTACGGTTGTTGTCAGGGGACAACTATTGTATCTTGAGGTGGGCTTGTGGTTGACCCCCTTCGGGGAGGTCTTTGATGTGGTACGGTTTCCTTGAAGCCTCATAGGTCCTTCTCTTCTCGTTTTCCGTGGTTTTCTGCCCTCCTTGCGTGCAAGAGGTCCTGGGGCTGGATTCTGGTACTGGGATGTTGTTGTTCAGTGTCCTATCTCCCTTGTTGGGAGGGGTCCTTCTTAGGAAGGGAGCTGCGTAGGTGTTCTGGATCCTGAGCTCTCTGTTTGCCCTGACGAGCTATTTTAGATGCCAGCCAGAGTTGTTCTCCTGTGTTTGTCCTTTCAGGCTCCCCCCTCTTTTTTTGTCCTTGAGAGGTGGTCCGGAGATTTTTGTATTCTTAATTCGGACGTTGCCAATTCCTTGAACTGGGTCTGCTACCTCAGAGGGGAGGTCGGGGTTCTGGCTGCTCTGTTGAATTTTGACCATGTGCTCCAGTTGCTACAGGTCTAAGTGGCCTATGGGTTATCTCCCAGTCTAATAGCTGAGGGTTGGAAATTCGAATCCTACTGTGGCAGCTCTTTGACCTTGTTCCTGCCTTGGGTGGGGGATCACGGTCCTCCACTGGTTGCATAGGCTGCTGGTGTGGGACGTTCTTCTAGGCTCTGGTATCCTAGATGAGAGTTGTCGTCGATATTTCGGCATTCTCTGTGGGATGGTCTCCCATGTTGGCTTAGGGTCAGCTTTACTGGCATGAGATTGAGTTTGCGAGTTCTTGTTCAGAGGGGGCTACGTATTTTCATTTGCTAGCCTTTTTCTCTGATAGGATAATTATTCTTGTATGCGAGATCCGAATTGCTTCGAGTTAGAGGTTCCCTACCTATGTTGTCTAGTTTAACTGATGGGCAGTTACTGGGTCCTTTCAGGTTTTTAACCCCTTGTTTGAGGTGTATGGTCTGAGCACTGACAGGCTGACCCCCCCACCCCTTCAACCTCTGCAGCAATACTGGCAGCACTCATACGTCTATTTCATAAAGTGAACCTCTGGATATGACGCTGTGCACTACACTTCTTTGGTCGACCATAGCGAGGTCTGTTTTGAGTGAAACCTGTCCTGTGAAACCGCTGTATGGTCTTGCCCACCGTGCTGCAGCTCAGTTTGAGGGTCTTGGCAATCTTCTTATAGCCTAGGCCATCTTTATGTAGAACAACAATTCTTTTTTTCAGATCCGCAGAGAGTTCTTTGCCATGAGGTGCCATGTTGAACTTCCAGTGACGAGTGTGAGAGCGATAACACCAAATTTAACACACCTGCTCCCCATTCACACCTGAGACCTTGTAACACTAATGAGTCACATGACACTGGGGAGGGAAAATGGCTAATTGGGCCCAATTTGGACATTTCCACTTAGGGGTGTACTTACTTTTGTTGCCAACAGTTTAGACATTAATGGCTGTGTGTTGAGTTATTTTGAGGGGACAGCAAATGTACACTGTTATACAGGCTGTACACTCACTACTTTACATTGTAGCAAAGTGTAATTTCTTCAGTGTTGTCACATGAAAAGATATAATAAAATATGTGAGGGGGTGTAATCACTTTTGTGAGATACTGTATATGTATGTATATATGTATATATGTATGTGTGTGTATATATATATATATATATATATATGTGTGTGTGTGTATGTATATGTGTATCTCTCTCTCTCTCTCTCTCTCTATCTATCTATATATATATATATATATATATATATATATATATATATATAGCTTAAACACATAGTAGAAATACCGCTCGGGACCTGCAAAGCACTGCTGGCCCTGAGTGGAAATTGCCACTAATCCAATTAGCAGCACTTGTTGGATCAGCTCCATTTCTCTTGTAAGGTGTATCCAGTCCACGGGTTCATCCATTACTTGTGGGATATTCTCCTTCCCAACAGGAAGTTGCAAGAGGACACCCACAGCAGAGCTGTCTATATAGCTCCTCCCCTAACCCCCACCTCCAGTCATTCTCTTGCAACTCTCGACAAGGGAAGTATCAAGAGATATGTGGTGACTTAGTGTAGTGTTATTTTCAATCAAGATTTTTCTGACAGAGGTCAGGATATCAAAACTTCTAACTTCCTGCCGTGTTCTTCATTCCACTTCTCGGCCGTCAGTGGCTCAGTGTATGGAAGTGATCGGCCTAATGGTAGCGGCAATGGACATAGTTCCGTTTGCCCGCCTACATCTCAGACCACTGCAACTTTGCATGCTCAATCAGTGGAATGGGGACTACACAGATTTGTCTCCTCTGTTAGATCTGGAAAGACCAGGGATTCTCTTCTCTGGTGGTTATCTCGGGTCCACCTGTCCAGGGGAATGAGTTTCCGCAGGCCAGAGTGGACTATAGTGACGACAGATGCCAGCCTTCTGGGCTGGGGTGCGGTCTGGAACTCCCTGAAGGCTCAGGGTTCGTGGACTCAGGAGGAAGCCCTCCTTCCGATAAACATTCTGGAACTCAGATTCATCAGATTTCAGTCGGACAATATCACGACTGTAGCCTATATCAACCATCAGGGGGGAACAAGGAGTCCCCTGGCAATGATGGAAGTTTCCAAGATAATTCTATGGGCGGAGGTTCACTCTTGCCATCTATCTGCTATCCATATCCCAGGAGTAGAGAACTGGGAGGCGGACTTTCTAAGTCGGCAGACTTTTCATCCGGGGGAGTGGGAGCTCCATCCGGAGGTATTTGCCCAGCTGATTCAGCTATGGGGCAAACCAGAACTGGATCTGATGGTGTCTCGTCAGAACGCCAAGCTTCCTCGTTACGGGTCCAGGTCAAGGGATCCCCAGGCAACGCTGATAGATGCTCTAGCAGTGCCCTGGTCCTTCAGCCTGGCTTATGTGTTTCCACCATTTCCTCTCCTCCCTCGTCTGATTGCCAAGATCAAGCAGGAGAGAGCTTCGGTGATTTTGATAGCACCTGCGTGGCCATGCAGGACTTGGTATGCAGATCTGGTGGACATGTCATCCTTCCCACCATGGACTCTGCCGCTGAGGCAGGACCTTCTACTCCAAGATCCATTCAAACATCCAAATCTAGTTTCTCTGCGTCTGACTGCTTGGAGATTGAACGCTTGATTTTATCAAAGCGTGGTTTCTCCGAGTCGGTCATTGATACCTTGATTCAGGCTCGAAAGCCTGTCACCAGGAAAATCTATCATAAGATATGGTGTAAATATCTTCATTGGTGTGAATCCAAGGGTTACTCGTGGAGTAAGGTCAGGATTCCTAGGATACTATCTTTTCTCCAAGAAGGATTGGAAAAGGGATTATCGGCTAGTTCCTTGAAGGGACAGATTTCTGCTCTGTCTATTCTTTTGCACAAGCGCCTGGCTGATGTTCCAGACGTTCAGGCGTTTTGTCAGGCTTTGGTTAGAATCAGGCCTGTGTTTAAAACTGTTGCTCCGCCATGGAGTTTAAATTTAGTTCTTAAAGTTCTTCAAGGGGTTCCGTTTGAGCCCTTGCATTCCATAGATATCAAGCTTTTATCTTGGAAAGTTCTGTTTTTAGTAGCTATCTCTTCGGCTCAAAGAGTTTCAGAGTTATCTGCCTTGCAGTGTGATTCCCCTTATCTGATTTTCCATGCAGATAAGGTAGTTTTGCGTACCAAACCTGGGTTTCTTCCTAAGGTAGTATCTTATAGGAATATCAATCAGGAAATTGTTGTTCCGTCACTGTGTCCTAATCCTTCTTCAAAGAAGGAACGTCTGTTACACAATCTTGACGTGGTTCGTGCTTTAAAGTTTTATTTGCAAGCTACTAAGGATTTTCGCCAAACATCAGCATTGTTTGTTGTCTACTCTGGAAAGAGGAGAGGCCAAAAGGCTTCGGCAACTTCTCTTTCTTTTTGGTTAAGAAGCATGATCCGTTTAGCTTATGAGACTGCTGGCCAGCAGCCTCCTCAAAGAATTACAGCTCATTCTACTAGAGCGGTAGCTTCCACATGGGCTTTTAAACATGAGGCCTCTGTTGAACAGATTTGTAAGGTGGCGACTTGGTCTTCGCTTCATACTTTTTCTAAATTCTACAAATTTGATACTTTTGCTTCCTCAGAGGCTATTTTTGGGAGAAAGGTCTTACAGGCAGTGGTGCCTTCCGTTTAAGTACCTGCCTTGTCCCTCCCTTCATCCGTGTCCTAAAGCTTTGGTATTGGTATCCCACAAGTAATGGATGAACCCGTGGACTGGATACACCTTACAAGAGAAAACAAAATTTATGCTTACCTGATAAATTTCTTTCTCGTGTGGTGTATCCAGTCCACGGCCCGCCCTGTCACTTTAAGGCAGGTGTTTTTATTTTTTAAATTACTGCACCCTATAGTTTCTCCTTTTTCTTACTTGTCTTTGGTCGAATGACTGGAGGTGGGGGTTAGGGGAGGAGCTATATAGACAGCTCTGCTGTGGGTGTCCTCTTGCAACTTCCTGTTGGGAAGGAGAATATCCCACAAGTAATGGATGAACCCGTGGACTGGATACACCACAAGAGAAAGAAATTTATCAGGTAAGCATACATTTTGTTTTTCTGCTTGTTGGATCAGCAGTCCCAAGCAGTATTTTTACTGTGTTTAAACCCCATGTGATGTACAGGATTAACTAACCCTGCAACAGTCACCAGTTTGTCATAGAAAGGGTTAACAGACCCTTCCCACCTTAACCAGTTTATTACAATCTAGCCACTTCAGGCAAGCCTGTGACTGTGTGCAAGGGTTAACAAACACTCTATAGTCTGTACTAGACCTAGAATAATGCCTAAACTCCCCTTTAATGCCACTAACCTAAACTATATCTGCTGCCACCACTTTAAGACTATTATGTGGGAAATTTTAAACTTAATAAAGCAACATTTATAATGAAGAAAAAAGTCCCAGTGCATTTATATAAAAAAGGAATTAACCAACAAATACACACAAAAAAAAAACAGTTTTAAAATAAAATGGAGACATATAACAGAATCTTTAACTTTACCAAAAGAATAGTCTCTGGAGATGGAATGAAGACTAGTCAAACACTCTGCATGCAGCCTCCCATGTAGAATGGAAAAAATATTTTAACTGAATCACAGTTAAATACATGTTTTTTCCTTAAGTCAAGTTTCTGACCAAGCCCCTTCTAAAATGGACAAGGAAGGTAGCCACACACCCTTTTATGGCAGGAAATAAAAAGCCCTGCAGCCCTTGCTGAAGTTATTGAATACTTTTATTATTTTTAGTTTCATTGTGACACCATGAGGATTATTTTGATACCAAACATGACATGTATGTATGTCATGTTTGGTCACCCTCTAACATAGAAGTGATGAAAAGTATCTTAAGATATCCTTGTGTTTACAACTCCTATTGACCTCAGTCCCTGTCTTGATACAGGACATTGTTTTCTGTCACCCTGTGCTGACATATTTTGTCTCCTAAACTGACTTGAGGCACTAGGTCTCTAAAAGTTATAAAGTTTGGTCAAGTGGAGCTTAGAAATGATTTATCCTTAACATTTTTTAAAGATAAACACATGAATTTACTCAAATAGAAAAACAAAATAATTACACAGAGAAAATATTAACCCCTCACAACATGAAATCATGAGGTTTTCATGACACCCACAATGGAGTTACACACACAGTATGAATTAGAACATGTCAGTTTTCGACCTGAATGGCCCTTTATTATTATTATTATTATTATCGGTTATTTGTAGAGCGCCAACAGATTCCGCAGCGCTATTAACAAAGGTGGAGTACAAAAAAAAACAGTTATAGGGATCAAATGGGTAGAGCTATAGCTACAGAAAGGTTAACCAAATGTCTGTTTTAACCTTGAAAAAATGGTTGATGTGATATAGCCATGTATAAATACACTCAGCTCGTATAAAGAATTTCTTATACCTAGGAAGAGCTGTATGCCCAAAGGTCATACTTTATGGCTAGAGGAAAGGAGATTTCACCTTCAACATAAGTATTTTTTATAGTAAAGATTGAAATGAAATAATATCTGCCTTCTTCAACCTCATTTTATTATATTTATGGGATAGTAAAGTCAAATTTAAGTGTTAATGATTTAGATAGAAGTAAATTGGAAAGTTGCTTAAAATTGCATGCTCTATTTAAATTTTGCTCAGTTACCTTGTTATCCTTTGCTAAAGAGTAATCCTAGATAAGCTCAGGAGCGTGCACGTGTCCTTAGCTATCTGACAGCAGTGTTTGCAATTGCAACAATGTTTATAGAAAAGTTATACATAGTTGCAGACTAGAGTGTCTGTAGCATAGAGTGTCTGTAGCATTCTATGGGGCCGATTTAACAAGCCCCGAATCTGGTCATCTTGCCCTGTTTCCGCACGAGCGGTCTTAAGACCCCTGCTGCTTAACTGTATCCATCGCCTCTGAGCGGCGGACAGCAATCAACCCGATCCTATACGATCGGGTTGATTGACACCCCCTGCTAGCAGCCGATTGGCCGAAAATCTGCAGGGGGCGGCATTGCACAAGCAGTTCACCAGAACTGCTTGTGCAATGCTGAATTGTCTGCATTTAGCAATGTCTGGCGGACATTATACGCTGCAGTGTATCATGTCCACCAGGCAATAATAAATCAGCGCCTATGGCTGTACTGTTTGCAACAATGTTTATTGCAATGTTATACATAGTTACAAACACTGCTGCCAGATGACTAGCTCACCTAGAGTTGCTGTTTAACAAAGGATACCCAGAGAACTAAGCAAAATGGTTAATAGAATAAATTGTAAAGTTGCTTAAAATTGTATGCTGTATCCAATCCATTTAATAGGACATGAAGCCAACATTTTTTCTTTCATGGTTCAGATAGAGAATACAACAGCAACAACTGAGCCTACTTAGATATTCTTTTCAACAAAGGATATCAAGAGAATGAAGCAAATTAGATAATAGAAGTAACTTGGTCAGTTGTTTAAAATTGTATGATCTGTCTAAATAAATTATGAAAGAAAAAAATGCGAGTTTCATATCCCTTTAACATGTATGTAAAATTAAGCTTTGGTGTATTTGTTGTATCATCTTTCTTCTGTTTATTTATAGTCTTACTTTCTTATTATTTTGAGTATTTTTAAATTTAGGGTAGAAAATATTTGATGTCTGTAGATTTACATGTTCTTATTCATTATATAATTAAATATATATATTTCTTTTTTACTTTTCTGTACAGCTAATCAGACTCTACCAGACTCTGCTCTCTTGCCCACAAAAAGTGGCGGTGCTGTGGCCGTGTATTTAGAGAACAGAAGCAAAATTGATTTGAAGAGTCGATTTCCTACGAGTGGATTGGTTGATGCTATAGTCTATGGTGATAATGAAAGTATGGTTTATCTGCAGGATTTAACTATGGGCCGTCCCATCATAGACTGGCATGGTGGGTAAGGAACACCCATTAAAATTATGATGGTGAAACAGACAACCTGTGTGGTTAAAGGGGCGTTAAACACTAATCATATTTAATGCACCCTCCTCTAATTATGGGTGCCGCCATTTTGGAAACTATGTTACACTGCAGGTGAAGGGAGAGTCACTGTACATGTGTAAACAGGTTAGCACTGGAATGCATTGAACGTTAGATTTCAGCAGGGCAGCACCCTTGAATAGAGGGAGCTGGGGCTGAACCTCATTACTATGCTTGTAAAATGTTTTTTAATATTGCTTTAAATGTGTCTTTTTGATTGGCACTCCATGGGATTGCCAATGAAAACCGTGTACTTTTCTGCAGCATTACGATCAACGCTATGATTTAATACTTAAATATCCTATATGTGTATATATTCTACATGTATAGTTATATATAATATACAAACCGTGCAAGTCAAACTTTTATTACTATGACTGATTATAAAATGTGTTTGTAACTGCCCCCACTTATTTTATTAATCAAGTTTTCTTTTGTAGGAATTTAAGCAGTTCTGTTAGTCGCTGCAGCGGTGGGGCAGGTAATCCTGTACTCTTCCTGTTTACAAACAGCACTCCTGGTGCGCCGAATGACTGTCCCTCAGAGAGCGGCATCCGTCAAGTAACCATGTGCTTCAGAATATTAGGTGAATGTATATACCAGGACTTTAATCTTGTGGTGATAGTCCTTGTCCCTTTTTGTTATTGTGTTTAATTTTTTTTATATGTGCTGTTCTAATTGTCCTTGCTGATTAACGTTGTGTACTCTGCGAAACAAGGACAACTTCCTGTTTACACACACAAGCTTCCTATTCGTACCGGATGGAAATACAAGGAGTTCACACAAACAACCACACATATGCAGATAGATTTATTTTGGGGTTTACATTTTTTTTTTAAAAAAGGGATATGCTCCGTTTTGAGACTGACCAGACCTACATCTTCCTTTGTCAAAATGTCCAGTTAACACAGTGGAAACATGATTATTTATATAGCACTTTCCTACCCCAATGAGTCTCAAAGTTTTTATTGGCATAGCCGGAAGCTGCAGTAGATGCTAAATACTATTTGCTCTTCTTACCTGTGCAAAAAAATCTTCAGTTCAACGTAAACACACTGTTATTGGCCCAGCAGAAATTATTTAGGCGAAAGGCATGGTATAAATTCAAAATCAGTTTGTCTTTTAAAGGGACAGTCTACTCCAAAATTGTTATTGTTTAAAAAGATAGCTAATCCCTTTATTCCCCAGTTTTGCATAACCAACAAGATTATATTAATATACTTTTTACCTCTGTGATAACCTTGTATCTAGGCTTCTGCAGACAGTCCCTTATCTCATGGCTATTTATTTATTATCTATTAACTTGCATTTTATCCAATTAGGGCTGCATCCTGCACAACTTCACGGAAGAGAGCACAATGTTATCTATATGACACACATAGAGTAGGAGTCTCTTGTTGTGAAAAGCTAATAAAAAAGCTTGTAATAAGAGGCTATCTGTAGTTGCTTAGAAACAGACAGAAATTTAGAGGATTAAATGTTATAAAGTAAATTAAATTATATAACCATGTTGGTTGTGCAAAGCTGGGGAATGGGTAGTAAAGGCATTATCTATCTTTTTAAACAATAATAATTTTGGTGTAGACTTTTTATTGGTGGATGAATTTATCCACCAATCAGCAAGAACAACCCAGGTTGTTCACAAAAAATGGGCCGGCAAATAAAAGATAAAGATACCAAGAGAATGAAAAAAAATTTGATAATAGGAGTAAATTAGAAAGTTGCTTAAAATGTCATGCTCTATCTGAATCACGAAAGAAAAAATTTGGGTTCAGTGTCCCTTTAAAGTGCCCCTGTTTTTAATCAAATTTTTAAAAACCGGGCACTTTAGCATCAAAATTTAAATTCACTTTAAGGGGCTAAGTAAAGCTGAGGCTGTGAGTATTTTTTCCAAAAATTAACATTCAAGACCAAGGGGTCATGATCTCAAGCTGAAGGGCAGTAGATTCAGGAGTAATTTACGGAAGCACTTCTTTACAGAAAGGGTGATTGATTCATGGAATAGACTTCCACAAGACGTAGTAATGACAAACACTGTGGGGGATAAGAATAGGTCTATCCTACAAACTGGGGGTTGCTTTCTATTGTCCTGTCTGAAATACAAATATGTTTCTTTATGTCATATCCTTTGATGAATACTTTGCAGCAAGCTTATGCAGTAAAATTGAGGTTATATTACCAGTCAGTACATGCAGTTGTTTAAACAATATCCTGAACAAACTAGCAACAGCATTTTTAAGCACACAAACAATCTATGTTTATTTTAGAAACAAAGTTTCTGAGGTTAACCTAATCTTTCACTTCATATAGTGATGTATTCAGAGATAAGCTTGGATGTAGTATATAGACGCAATTTACCATGTATTTCTTTATTTTCTTTTTTTGTTGTTTAGATATTGAAGATATAAGTGTAAAGTTTTAGTTTCTATAAATTAATGGGCGACGCCATTTTGAAACATATGGATTCCCTTGATCCATCTCTGCTGTTGTGGACAATGAGGGACAGATATATAACAGGCAATAAAGGAGACACACAGCTTGCTTGCTCACACTCTCTTTTATTTCCTGTCTTGTGTATGTCCATAATTATCCTCAGCAGAAGAGATAGATGAAGGGAATACCTAGATTCCATCATTGCAGGGCCGTTACTTTTTAGACACTTTGTGGAATTGAAAAAACAATTTTCTCAGTTAAAATGACAGGTAAATTGAGATTGTAATCTAAAATGTTTATTTATTTTGGCCAAATTGTTTAATGCCCGTTTTGTGCTGTCCCCTATGTAGTAACAATTATAACTTTCAGTTTTTTGTTACCTTTGCCAGTTGCAAAGTGGCATCATAGTTAAAACTGATATGCTCTCCACTCAGACAAAATGATTTAAGAAGTCTCATCAGTACAGCGAGGTCCCTCACAAAAAAACATAATTTATGTAAGAACTTACCTGATAAATTAATTTCTTTCCTATTGGCAAGAGTCCATGAGCTAGTGACGTATGGGATATACAATCCTACCAGGAGGGACAAAGTTTCCCAAACCTCAAAATGCCTATAAATACACCCCTCACCACACCCACAATTCAGTTTAAAGAATAGCCAAGTAGTGGGGTGATAAAGAAAGGAGTAAAAAGCATCAACAAAGGAATTTGGAATAATTGTGCTTTATACAAAAAATCATAACCACCATAAAAAGGGTGGGCCTCAGGACTCTTGCCAATATGAAAGAAATGAATTTATCAGGTAAGTTCTTACATAAATTATGTTTTCTTTCATGTAATTGGCAAGAGTCCATGAGCTAGTGACGTATGGTATATCAAATACCCAAGATGTGGAACTCCACGCAAGAGTCACTAGAGAGGGAGGGATAAAAAATAAACAACAGCCAAATGCTGAAAAATAATCCACAACCTAAATATAAGTTATTCTTAAGAAGAAAAAATTTAAAACAGCAGCAGAAGAATCAAACTGAAACAGCTGCCTGAAGAACTTTTCTACCAAAAACTGCTTCAGAAGAAGCGAATACATAAAAACAGTAGAATTTAGTAAATGTATGCAATGAGGACCAAGTCGCTGCTTTGCAAATCTGATCAACTGAAGCTTCATTCTTAAAGCCCACGAAGTGGAGACTGACCTAGTAGAATGAGCTGTAATTCTCTGAGGCGGGGCTTGACCCGACTCCAAATAAGCTTGATGAATCAAAAGCTTTAACCAAGAGGCCAAGGAAATAGCAGAAGCCTTCTGACCTGTCCTAGGACCAGAAAATATAACAAATAGACTAGAAGTCTTCCTGAAATCTTTAGTAGCTTCAACATAATATTTCAAAGCTCTTACCACATCCAAAGAATGTAAGGATCTTTCCAAAGGATTCTTAGGATTAGGACACAAAGAAGGGACAACAATTTCTCTACTAATGGTGTTAGAATTCACAACCTTAGGTGAAAATTCAAATGAAGTCCGCAAAACTGCGAAAAATCAGAAAAGGAGATTCACAAGAAAGAGCAGATAGCTCAGAAACTCTTCTAGCAGAAGAGATGGCCAAAAGGAACAGCACTTTCCAAGAAAGTAGTTTAATATCCAAAGAATGCATAGGCTCAAAAGGAGGAGCCTGTAACGCCTTCAAAACCAAATTAAGACTCCAAGGAGGAGAAATTGATTTAATGACAGGCTTAATACGAACTAAAGCCTGTACAAAACAGTGAATATCAGGAAGATTAGCAATCTTTCTGTGAAATAAAAGAGAAAGAGCAGAGATTTGTCCCTTCAAGGAACTTGCAGACAAACCCCTATCCAAACCATCCTGGAGAAACTGTAAAATTCTAGGATTTCTGAAAGAATGCCAAGAGAATTTATGAGAAGAACACCATGAAATGTAAGTCTTCCAAACTCGATAATAAATCTTCCTAGAGACAGATTTACGAGCTTGTAACATAGTATTAATTACTGAGTCAGAGAAACCCCTATGACTTAATACTAAGTGTTCAATTTCCATACCTTCAAATGTAATGATTTGAGATCCTGATGGAAAAAACGGACCTTGAGACAGTAGGTCTGGCCTTAACGGAAGTGGTCAAGGTTGGCAACTGGACATCCGAACAAG
This sequence comes from Bombina bombina, assembly GCF_027579735.1. Lineage (NCBI taxonomy): Eukaryota > Metazoa > Chordata > Amphibia > Anura > Bombinatoridae > Bombina > Bombina bombina. Next base: position 128,947,783 of record NC_069509.1, on the reverse strand, counting down.
AGCTGCATACCATAACCTGTGGGGCCATGCTGGAGCCACCTGCAACACAAATGATTGTTCCATGATGATCTTGGAGATCACTCTCAGAAGAATAAGTAGAGGCGGGAAGATATAAGCAGGTTGATAACACCAAGGAAGTGTCAGTGCATCCACTGCTTCCGCCTGAGAATCCCTGGACCTGGACAGGTATCTGGGAAGTTTCTTGTATAGATAAGAAGCCATCAGATCTATTTCTGGAAGACCCCACATCTGAACAATCTGAGAAAACACATCCGGATGGAGAGACCACTCCCCTGGATGTAAAGTCTGACGGCTGAGAAAATCCGCCTCCCAATTGTCTACACCTGGGATATGAACCGCAGAAATTAGACAAGAGCTGGATTCCGCCCAAACAAGTATCCAAGATACTTCTTTCATAGCTAGGGGACTGTGAGTCCCACCCTGATGATTGACATATGCCACTGTTGTGATATTGTCTGTCTGAAAACAAATGAACGGTTCTCTCTTCAACAGAGGCCAAAACTGAAGAGCTCTGAGAATTGCACAGAGTTCTAAAATATTGATTGGTAATCTCGCCTCTTGAGATTTCCAAACCACTTGTGCTGTCAGAGATCCCCAGACAGCTCCCCAACCTGAAAGACTCGCATCTGTTGTGATCACAGTCCAGGTTGGCCGAATAAAATAGGCCCCTTGAACTAAACGCTGGTGATTTAACCACCACGTCAGAGAGTGTCGAACATTGGGATTTAAGGATATTAATTGTGATATCTTTGTGTAATCCCGACACCATTGATTCAGCATGCAAAGCTGAAGAGGTCTCATGTGAAAACGAGCAAAAGGAATCGCGTCCGATGCTGCAGTCATGAGGCCTAAAACTTCCATGCACATAGCCACTGAAGGGAATGACTGAGACTGAAGGTGCCGACATGCTGCAACCAATTTCAAACGTCTCTTGTCTGTTAGAGACAGAGTCATGGACACTGAATCTATCTGGAAACCTAAAAAGGTGACCCTTGTCTGAGGAATCAAAAAACCTTTTGGTAAATTGATCCTCCAACCATGTTTTTGAAGAAACAACGCAAGTTGATTCGTGTGAGATTCTGCAGAACGTAAAGACTGAGCTAGTACCAAGATATCGTCCAAATAAGGAAACACTGCAATACCCTGTTCTCTGATTACAGAGAGTAGGGCACCCAGAACCTTTGAAAAGATTCTTGGAGCTGTTGCTAGGCCAAATGGAAGAGCAACAAATTGGTAATGCTTGTCTAGAAAAGAGAATCTCAGGAACTGATAATGTTCTGGATGAATCTGTAAATGAAGGTAAGCATCCTGCAAGTCTATTGTAGACATATAATGTCCTTGCTGAACAAAAGGCAGAATAGTCCTTATAGTCACCATCTTGAAAGTTGGTACTCTTACATAACGATTCAAAATTTTCAGATCCAGAACTGGTCTGAATGAATTTTATTTCTTTGGGACAATAAATAGATTTGAATAAAACCCCAGGCCTTGTTCCTGCAAAAGGAACCGGCATGATTACCCCTGAAACCTCCAGATCTGAAACACACTTCAGGAAAGCCTGAGCTTTTACTGGATTCACTGGGATGCGTGAGAGAAAAAATCTTCTCACAGGAGGTCTTACTCTTAATCCTATTTGGTACCCCTGAGAGACAATGCTCTGAATCCATTGATTTTGGACAGAATTTATCCAAACATCCTTGAAAAACCTTAATCTGCCCCCTACCAGCTGTGCTGGAATGAGGGCCGCACCTTCATGCGGATTTAGGGGCTGATTTTGGTTTTTGGAAAGGCTTGGATTTATTCCAATTTGAGGAAGGCTTCCAATTGGAAACCGATTCCTTGGGGGAAGGATTAGGTTTTTGTTCCTTATTTTGACAAAAGGAACAAATGATTAGAAGCCTTGGATTTACCCTTAGGTTTTTTATCCTGAGGCAAAAAAACTCCTTTCCCCCCAGTAACAGTTGAAATAATAGAATCCAACTGAGAACCAAATAAATTATTACCTTGGAAAGAAAGAGATAGTAATCTAGACTTAGATGTCATATCAGCATTCCAAGATTTAAGCCATAAAACTCTTCTAGCTAAAATAGCTAAAGACATGGATCTAACATCAATTTTGATAATATAAAAAATGGCATCACAAATAAAATGATTAGCATATTGCAGTAAGCGAACAATGCTAGATATGTCAGAATCCAATTCTTGTTGCGCTAAATTCTCCAACCAAAAAGTTGAAGCAGCTGCAACATCAGCCAAAGTAATTGCAGGCCTAAGAAGATGACCTGAATATAAATAGGCTTTCCTTAGATAAGATTCAAGCTTAATATCTAAAGGATCTTTAAAGGAAGTACTATCTTCCATAGGAATAGTGGTTTGTTTAGCAAGAGTAGAAATAGCACCATCAACTTTGGGGATCTTTTCGCAAAACTCTATTGCAATTGCTGGTAAAGGATACAATTTTTTAAACCTTGCAGAAGGATTAAAAGGAGTACCTGGCTTATTCCATTCCTTAAAAATCATGTCAGAAATAGCCTCAGGAATAGGAAAAACCTCTGGAGTAACCACAGTAGGTTTAAAAACACGATTTAAACGTTTACTAGTTTTAATATCAAGAGGACTAGCTTCCTCAATATCCAAAGTAATTAACACTTCTTTTAACAAGGAACGCATATACTCTATTTTAAATAAATAAGTAGATTTGTCAGTGTCAACGTCTGAGGAAGGATCTTCTGAATCAGATAGAACCTCATCAGAGGTGGATAATTCATTATGTTGTCAGTCATTAGAAATTTCATCAACTGAATGAGAAGTTTTAAAAGACCTCTTACGCTTATTAGAATGTGGAAATGCAGACAAAGCTTTCTGAATATAATCAGTAACAAATTCTTTAAAATTCATAGGTATATCATGTACATTAGAAGTTGAAGGAACTGCAACCGGCAATGTACTATTACAGATGGACACTTTATCTGCATGTAAAAGTTTATCATGACAACTAATACAAATGACATTAGGAGATATAATCTCCACAATTTTACAATAAATGTACTTAGCTTTGGTAGAACCAATGTCAGGCAGCAAAGTTCCAGCAGATACTTCTGAGGCAGGATCAGATTGAGACATCTTGCAGAATGTAAAAGAAAAAACAACATATAAAGCAAAATTATCAATTTCCTTATATTACAGTTTCAGGAATGGGAAAAAATGCAAATAGCATAGCCCTCTGACATAGAAAAAGGCAAGAGGCAAAAGCAATGGGGCAATAAATAATGAAAAAAAGTTTGGTGCCAAGTATGACGCACAACGTAACTGAATTTTTTTTTGGTGCCAACCATGTCCGGAAATGACACATTCGCGTCACGACGCAACCCTGTGTGAACCCCTGAGTCAACTACGACGCCGGAAATGATGAACTAGCGTCAATGGACGTGCCTCTCCGCGCCAAGAATGACGCAATAAAGTGTAGCATTTAGCGCACCCGCAAGCCTAAGACAGCCCGCAATTTAAAACAAGTAGTCAATTGAAAAAAAGACTAAACCCCAGGTAAGAAAATATTTCTCAATATTAACTTTCCCAAATATGAAACTGACAATCTGCAAAAGGAAATACATGAACCTGACTCATGGCAATTATAAGTACAATACATATATTTAGAACTTTATATAAATGCATAAAGTGCCAAACCATAGCTGAGGTGTCTTAAGAAATAAAAACATACTTACTAAAGACACCCATCCACATATAGCAGATAGCCAAACCAGTACTGAAACAGTTATCAGTAGAGGTAATGGTATATGAGTGTATATTGTCGATCTGAAAAGGGAGGTAGGAGATGAATCTCTACGACCGATAACAGAGAACCTATGAAATAGACCCCCGTTAGGAAAATCACTGCATTCAATGGGTAATACTCTCCACGTCCCTCTGACATTCACTGTACTCTGAGAGGAATCGGGCTTCAAAATGCTGAGAAGCGCATATCAACGTAGAAATCTTAGCAGAAACTTACTTCACCACCTCCATAGGAGGCAAAGTTTTTAAAACTGAATTGTGGGTGTGGTGAGGGGTGTATTTATAGGCATTTTGAGGTTTGGGAAACTTTGCCCCTCCTGGTAGGATTGTATATCCCATACGTCACTAGCTCATGGACTCTTGCCAATTACATGAAAGAAATTAGAAACTCAAATTTTACCTTGAGAGATTTTTATCTCACTATGCAGGTTCTGTATGTGAAAGGGAGACTCATACTTCACATTATAAGGTCTAAAAAAAATCCCAAAAATATTGTGTGATTTAGTGCTAGATTGGCCTGCTAGTATACTGGTTGGAGGGCCGCATCCTTTCGTTAGGGAGGTCACGAAGCAACTTTTGTGCGCATGCGTAGTCCATTTCTTCAAGGCCGCTCCGCTCCTGACGAGGGTGTGGGGGCCTGTAGCGGGGAAAAAAAAAGAGGCTCTAGGCAACGTGGGTGGGGGTTGGTTAAGGTGGGCCTAGGGCCAGTCTTCAAACATTTCAAGGGCCGATTGGTTTTCCAGTCCGGGCCCTGGTGTGTAAACCTCTCCGCTCTAGCAAATATGTCTTGTCAGTACCGCAAGGTCCTTTCAAAGACTTTTAAAATTGTTTTCTTGAGATTTGTTTATCTCTCTATGCAGAGTTCTGGATGTGAAGAAGTGACACCTACATTGTAAAATAATGCTCAAAAATAGCCCCCAAAGATTTGGTGAGATTTCTCTCCAAGCTGGCAAGTTTTTGATCTACTGGCCCTAAGAGAGTACATTTGACAAAATAAATTGGAAATATGTATTTTTTAATTATATTATTTATCAAAATTATAAAGGTTCATGTTTATCTTCTATGTCCCTTTAAGCATTATCTGCAAAGCAAGTGGCACCGAACAGTACTGGCTTAGAGGAAAGTTTACTGTGGGTAACACAAATACGTCCTCAAGCATTTGATTTCCTTGTTTATTGCTTAATAGTTCAAAATGTAATTGTGCCTAGGCCATAGCTTTGCCCTCCCAAGCATGGAACAATTTACCTCAGAACAAATGATATTTATTCAGCCTACCAGTCTTATCACAGATAATTGTTAATAGTGCTGTAGTAGCATTCTGTTATTCTATCCTATGTCAACATAATTATATTCCCAGACGTCCTTGACGTTTACTTGATGGGATTGTGGCCAACAAATGTCTCCTTTCCACATTTTCTGGTCAACAATCTAGTGACTATTCTTGGCCAGTGTTAATTACAGAGACACAGAGACCAAAGTATCAACGATACCACAGCATCTAGCTGTTTAAAACATTTGGTTACCTCCTGTAGTCACAAGTTTTCTGCATTAACCCCTTCGAAGCTGGTAGGAGAAATTGTGCACTTTGTATGAAAGAGCCTTTTAACCCGTTAACGACTTGCGCGTACCCTGTACGACGCTGGTTGTTAAGTGGGCAGTGCAGAAATAGACGGGCAGAGGTACCGATGCAGAGAGGGCCACTCTTGGTGGTGTAGGAGGGTTAGGAGGGAGGCGGGTGGGTGGCCCATCGCTGGAGAGGGGCGGGAGGGACCGCTACACTACAGATTTTTTTTTTTACAGCGACATTGAGTGGGAAGGAGGGCGGGCGGAGGAGGGGGAAGGAGGGAGAGGGAATTCTTATAATTGAAGGGGGATTAGAGTGCAAGAAAGAGATCTGGGAGGGGTAGGGTAATGAGGGGGGCAGCTACACTACAGAAAAAACATTTAATTGTTATCATCAAATTTAAAAAAAAAAAAAGCAAATTGATGGATAACTGGGCACGGCAGACAGCTGCCAGTACCTAAGATGGCAGCAATTAGTTAGAATGGGGGAAAATAATAATAGGCAAAAGAAAAATAAAAAAAGTATAAAACTGCATACTGGCAGACTGTCTGCCAGTACTTAAGATTGGGGTGACCATTGGGGGTGGGGGAGGGAAGAGAGCTGTTTAAGAGGGATCAGGGAGTGGGAAGTGTCAGTTGGAAGGCTAACCTCTACACTAAAGCTAAAATTACAAGCTACCTAATTAACCCCTTCACGGCTGGGAATAATATAAGTGTAGTGCGCAGCTGCAATTTGCGGCCTTCTAATTACCAAAAAGCAATGGCAAAGCCAAATATGTCTCCTATTTCGGAACAAAGGGGATCCCAGAGAAGCTTTTACAATAATTTGTGCCATGATGGAACAAGCAGTATGTAAATAATTTTAGTGCGAAACCCAAAGTTTGTGAAAAAGTTAACTTTTTTTATTTTATCGCATTTGGCGGTGAAATGGTGGCATGAAATATACCAAAATGAGCCTAGATCAATACTTTTGGGTTGTCTACTAAAAAAAATATATAGTTTTGATAGGTAAATAAAAAAAAACAAAAAACAATGCTCTATTTCTGTTTAAATGTAGTGATGGTAAAAATGCTCTGGTCTTTTAGGGAAGTTTTAGTCTAAACTGCCCGATCCTTAAGAGGTTAAAAGAAATAAGGAAAACATAATAACAAAAGTAAAATAATTTAAAGGGTTTTGTTCGAGCTCAACATTTTTACTTTTAACTTGTGATACAAGCAAAAAGTTAACCTCTAGCGATGTCATCACTTGAGCGGGAGCGGTAATTACCGCTCCACATGTGATCTAGCCCTAAATTAGTCACTTTATTACGTTTTCTCTCCTGCAGAAGTTTCTGATGTTAAAGCTCTAGATATAAATGGCAATAGGTTTTCTCTAAAAGGGACACTAAACCCATTTTTTTCCTTTCATGATTCAGATAGAGCATGACATTTTAAGCAACGTTCTAATTTACTCCTATTATCACATTTTCTTCGTTCTCTTGCTATCTTTATTTAAACAGCAGTAATGTAAAGCTTAGGAGCAGGCCCATTTTAGTTTCAGCGCCCTGGATAGCGCTTGCTTATTGGCGACAACATTCAGCCAACCAATGAGCAAGTGTAACCCAGATTCTGAACCAAAAATGGTCCGGCTCCTAAGCTTTAGATTTCTGCTTTTTAAATAAAGATAGCAAGAGAACAAAGAAAAATTGATCATAGGAATAAATGATAAAGTTGCTTAAGATCTCATGCTCTATTTGAATCATGAAAGACATTTTTTGGATTTAGTATCCCTTTAAAGGTTCTGTTCGTCATATCTATTAAACTATAAAACATTTTCTCACTTTATCCTTATTATCCTCAAGAACCTAATCACAAAGAATATGTCTCTAGAACCCAGAATTTTTGTTAATCGTCATTTACTTCTACATTTTTGCTCATTTAGTGTACCCAGAACTCTACCCTTTCCATAGAACACTGGATGGTGAAAGAGAGAGAGAGAGAGATATGTTGTCTTTGTTTTATCTAATTAACCCCTTCATGCCGTTAGGATGCTACATCTTGCAGTTCTCACCTCCTCCTGTTTCTCAACCTCCTACCCTTCTAGATTGTAAGTTCCCACGGGAATAGGTCCCTCAATTCCTCCTGTATGTGTTTGTAAATTTTGTCCTGTCTCCTACAAGTTTTTTTTATCATTGTTTTATCTAAATGAATTGTATCCATGGACAGCGCTGCGGAATATGTTGGCACTTCTAAAATAAATAAAAATAATAATAATAATGTGGTTAGGATGGCATGGAACATCCTACCTTATATGGTGTCCTGCAGCCTCCTCCTTTGACACAATCTAAAAACGGACTGGGGGGTGTGCCTAGTAGTTTAGGCTGTCCTCCGTGATCCATTCCCAGCCTTGAAATCACGTGATCGCATCGCTGATCATGTGATTTCATTTTTTTACAGCAAGTGTTTACATCAGAACTTTTTTTTATATAATCAGCCCCTGTCCTGAAATAAATATATATACTCTATGTATATACTGTATATCTATTGAAACATGTACCAGTGCATTGTGGGAGCTGTTACGATTATTGATCTCTAGGAATAATTTTTTATAAATATTCCATTCATGTTAGTTTTAATATAATTTTAAGAGTGCAGCAAATTTTTTCCGTGCAAAAATAAATAAACTAAATACATAAATATTTTCAGCATGTGTAGTTACTGGGTTTTTTTTTTATTAGTGTGGAAAAATTTTGTTTTCAATCTAATGTTCCCTTAAAGCAGGTTTGGCCTAAAAGATTATGAGTGGTAAACAAAACAAAAATGTTAGCGCTATTGTGTGCTGACATCACTTAAAGGGACAGTACACTGTAAAATTGTTTTTCCATTAATGTATTTTAAATGACTTGTTATACCGACTGCAGAGTATAAAATATTTGATAAAATCCATTTTCATGCTTATTTGTGTATATGAAGAAGCTGATTTTGTGCTTTGAAACCACAGCCTATTACAATGTGTTGAACTTAAAGGTGATATCAGATCTCATTATGTTCTAAGTTTGTGTACACACTCTTGCTTCCTTATCTTTTATTTGGCTGGAACACCAAAGCTTAATACATTGAGAGAACAATGGAAAATTATTATTTTATTACTTAACTATCCTGCATCCCACTGAGAGTGTAATCTCTTCTGCTGGCTGTGTATACTTAGGCTATTCAATAGCCTATACTCCAGTATTAATTTGTTCAGTGTAGGTGGCGATACCACATGCTAAATCAGCTATTTCAAATGCTGAAATAGGAGTAAAGGAGCTACTTGTAACCAATTTAATACACTCTAGCAGGTTAAAAGGATCATTGGGAATAATTTAAAGGGGAGACATTTTTTGGGTGAACTGTCCCTTTAAGCGCAATCCTTATCTCTTCAAATTTTGTGCCCAAAGTTATTTTTGCATCAGTTGAGCGATAGTCTAGTGCATGTTAATATCTGCATGTTGCTAGTGCGGGTGTGTTGATTTCCTCACATAAAAGACTTCCTTTGTGAGTGCGTATTAAAATTAATATTGCATAAAACAAGTACTAAGACGATGGAGCCCAAAAAATCCACTCAAGTTGTGTACTATTTCAATTAAACTTAAAGGTATATGAAACCCAAAGGTTTTTTTCTTTTTGTGATTCACAAAGAGAATACAATTTTAAAAAAGTGCTACCATCTAGTGAAAATATATTTTACTTGAACAAAATGTTAAGTTAAAGCAGGGGTGGGCAAGAGGTAGATTGCGGTCTACCAGTGGACCGCGAGTGAATTTTGAGGTGACCTCCTGGAAGATTCCAAAAGTCTTCATAATAAGAGAAATATTTCTCACACATCTAGATTCTGCGTGAAGAGATTCGCCACTGTAGATGTATGAGAAATGTTTCTCTTATTATGCAGAGTTTTGAAGCCGGCTATGAGTCTATGGCGGCGGTATGTGTACTTCAGCATGCGCGACCCAGCTGTAGCTGAACTCGCTGCCCCAGCTTTGGTTACTGCCTGTCCCAAACTCTCCTACTTTTTGTCTCAAGAGCGGTCAGTCCATAGTACCGACTCTTCATGCACCAGGCTGAGATGCTGCTCGGTATCCCTGGGTTTGGCAGTTCCAGGTCCTGCTCTGTCTGATATTCTGCTGCTACTTTCTAGTTCTGTCCTCCGTTACTTGTCACCAGGCTCTGCTGGGTGAATGGTCTGGTGATGTTTTCTTCTGTTATGTGTGATCAGTCCACGGGTCATCATTACTTCTGGGATATAACTCCTCCCCAACAGGAAATGCAAGAGGATTCACCCAGCAGAGCTGCATATAGCTCCTCCCCTCTACGTCAGTCCCAGTCATTCTCTTGCACCCAACGACTAGATAGGATGTGTGAGAGGACTATGGTGATTATACTTAGTTTTTATGACTTCAATCAAAAGTTTGTTATTTTAAAATAGCACCGGAGCGTGTTATTACTTCTCTGGCAGAGTTTGAGGAAGAATCTGTCAGAGTTTTTTACTATGATTTTAACCGGAGTAGTTAAGATCATATTGCTGTTCTCGGCCATCTGAGGGAGGTAAAGGCTTCAGATCAGGGGACAGCGGGCAGAGGAATCTGCATTGAGGTATGTAGCAGTTTTTATTTTCTGAATGGAATTGATGAGAAAATCCTGCCATACCGTTAAAATGACATGTATGTATACACTTCAGTATTCTGGGGATGGTATTTCACCGGAACTACTCTGTTAAAGGTCACTAATCCTTTTTAATAACTATTTATCATGTTAAACGTTTTTGCTGGAATGTAGAATCGTTTACATTGCTGAGGTACTGTGTGAATAAATATTTGGGCATTATTTTCCACTTGGCAGTTTTTTTGCTTTATTTGTGACAGTTTCGTTTCTCTTCACTGCTGTGTGGGAGAGGGAGGGGCCGTTTTGGCGCTCTTTGCTACGCATCAAAAAATACCAGTCAGTTACTTTTATTTTTCCTGCATGATCCGGTTCATCTCTGATAGATCTCAGGGGTCTTCAAACTTCTTTGAAGGGAGGTAAATTCTCTCAGCAGAGCTGTGAGAATTCTTATAGTGACTGTGAATAAAAACGTTGCTTTGTATTTTTTATGTCAAATTTAATTATTGTTATTTTACTAATGGGAACAAACCTTTGCTAAAAGTTTTGTTGTTTTAAAGTTTGATGCTATAACTGTTTTTCAGTTCACTATTTCAACTGTCATTTAATCGTTAGTACCTCTTTGAGGCACAGTACGTTTTTTGCTAAAAAAGATTATAACCAAGTTGTAAGTTTTTTGCTAGTGTGTTAAACATGTCTGACTCAGAGGAAGATATCTGTGTCATTTGTTCCAATGCCAAGGTGGAGCCCAATAGAAATTTATGTACTAACTGTATTGATGCTACTTTAAATAAAAGTCAATCTGTACAATGTGAACAAATTTCACCAAACAGCGAGGGGAGAGTTATGCCGACTAACTCGCCTCACGCGGCAGTACCTGCGTCTCCCGCCCGGGAGGTGCGTGATATTTTGGCGCCTAGTACATCTGGGCGGCCATTACAGATAACATTACAAGATATGGCTACTGTTATGACTGAAGTTTTGTCTAAATTACCAGAACTAAGAGGCAAGCGTGATCACTCTGGGGTGAGAACAGAGTGCGCTGACAATGCTAGGGCCATGTCTGATACTGCGTCACAGCTCGCAGAGCATGAGGACGGAGAGCTTCATTCTGTGGGTGACGGTTCTGATCCAAACAGATTGGACTCAGATATTTCAAATTTTAAATTTAAATTGGAGAACCTCCGTGTATTACTAGGGGAGGTCTTAGCAGCTCTCAACGATTGTAACACCGTTGCAATACCAGAGAAACTGTGTAGGTTGGATAAATACTTTGCGGTACCGGCGAGTACTGACGTTTTTCCTATACCTAAGAGACTAACTGAAATTGTTACTAAGGAGTGGGATAGACCCGGTGTGCCGTTCTCACCCCCTCCAATATTTAGAAAGATGTTTCCAATAGACGCCACCACTCGGGACTTATGGCAAACGGTCCCCAAGGTGGAGGGAGCAGTTTCTACTTTAGCTAAGCGTACCACTATCCCGGTGGAGGATAGCTGTGCTTTCTCAGATCCAATGGATAAAAAATTAGAGGGTTACCTTAAGAAAATGTTTGTTCAACAAGGTTTTATATTACAACCCCTTGCATGTATCGCGCCGATTACGGCTGCGGCAGCATTTTGGATTGAGTCGCTTGAAGAGAACCTTAGTTCATCTACGCTAGACGACATTACGGACAGGCTTAGAGTCCTTAAACTAGCTAATTCCTTCATTTCGGAGGCCGTAGTACATTTAACCAAACTTACGGCTAAGAACTCAGGATTCGCCATACAGGCACGTAGGGCGCTGTGGCTAAAATCCTGGTCAGCTGATGTTACTTCTAAGTCCAAATTACTTAATATACCTTTCAAGGGGCAGTCTTTATTTGGGCCCGGTTTGAAAGAGATTATCGCTGACATTACAGGAGGTAAGGGCCACGCCCTACCTCAAGACAAAGCCAAAGCTAAGGCTAGACAGTCTAATTTTCGTCCCTTTCGGAACTTTAAAACAGGAGCAGCATCAACCTCCACTGCACCAAAACAGGAAGGAGCTGTTGCTCGTTACAGGCAAGGCTGGAAGCCTAACCAGTCCTGGAACAAGAGCAAGCAGGCCAGGAAACCTGCTGCTGCCCCAAAGACAGCATGAACCGAGAGCCCCCGATCCGGGACCGGATCTAGTGGGGGGCAGACTCTCTCTCTTCGCCCAGGCCTGGGCAAGAGATGTTCAGGATCCCTGGGCTCTAGAGATCATATCGCAGGGATACCTTCTAGACTTCAAATTATCTCCCCCAAGAGGGAGATTTCATCTGTCAAGGTTGTCAACAAACCAGATAAAGAAAGAAGCGTTTCTACGCTGCGTACAAGATCTGTTATTAATGGGAGTGATCCATCCGGTTCCGCGGTCGGAACAAGGACAAGGGTTCTACTCAAACCTGTTTGTGGTTCCCAAAAAAGAGGGAACTTTCAGGCCAATCTTAGATTTAAAGACTCTAAACAAATTCCTAAGAGTTCCATCGTTCAAAATGGAAACTATTCGGACAATCTTACCCATGATCCAAGAGGGTCAGTACATGACCACAGTGGATTTAAAGGATGCTTACCTTCACATACCGATCCACAAAGATCATCACCGGTATCTAAGGTTTGCCTTCTTAGACAGGCACTACCAGTTTGTAGCTCTTCCATTCGGATTGGCTACGGCTCCAAGAATCTTCACAAAGGTTCTGGGTGCCCTTCTAGCGGTACTAAGACCGCGAGGGATTTCGGTAGCTCCGTACCTAGACGACATTCTAATTCAAGCTTCAAGCTTTCAAACTGCCAAGTCTCATACAGAGTTAGTTCTGGCATTTCTAAGGTCGCATGGATGGAAAGTGAACGAAAAGAAGAGTTCTCTCTTTCCTCTCACAAGAGTTCCATTCTTGGGGACTCTTATAGATTCTGTAGAAATGAAGATTTACCTGACAGAAGACAGGTTAACAAAGCTTCAAAATGCATGCCGCGTCCTTCATTCCATTCAACACCCGTCAGTAGCTCAATGCATGGAGGTGATCGGCTTAATGGTAGCGGCAATGGACATAGTACCTTTTGCACGCCTACACCTCAGACCGCTGCAATTATGCATGCTAAGTCAGTGGAATGGGGATTACTCAGATTTGTCCCCTACTCTGAATCTGAATCAAGAGACCAGAAATTCTCTTCTATGGTGGCTTTATCGGCCACACCTGTCCAGGGGGATGCCATTCAGCAGGCCAGACTGGACAATTGTAACAACAGACGCCAGCCTACTAGGTTGGGGCGCTGTCTGGAATTCTCTGAAGGCTCAGGGACTATGGAATCAGGAGGAGAGTCTCCTTCCAATAAACATTCTGGAATTGAGAGCAGTTCTCAATGCCCTTCTGGCTTGGCCCCAGTTAACAACTCGGGGGTTCATCAGGTTTCAGTCGGACAACATCACGACTGTAGCTTACATCAACCATCAGGGAGGGACAAGAAGCTCCCTAGCAATGATGGAAGTATCAAAGATAATTCGCTGGGCAGAGTCTCACTCTTGCCACCTGTCAGCAATCCACATCCCGGGAGTGGAGAACTGGGAGGCGGATTTCTTGAGTCGCCAGACTTTTCATCCGGGGGAGTGGGAACTTCATCCGGAGGTCTTTGCCCAAATACTTCGACGTTGGGGCAAACCAGAGATAGATCTCATGGCGTCTCGCCAGAACGCCAAACTTCCTCGCTACGGGTCCAGATCCAGGGATCCGGGAGCAGTTCTGATAGATGCTTTGACAGCACCTTGGAACTTCAGGATGGCTTATGTGTTTCCACCCTTCCCGCTGCTTCCTCGATTGATTGCCAAAATCAAACAGGAGAGAGCATCAGTAATTCTAATAGCACCTGCATGGCCACGCAGGACTTGGTATGCAGATCTAGTGGACATGTCATCCTGTCCGCCTTGGTTTCTACCTCTAAGACAGGACCTTCTGATACAGGGTCCATTCAAACATCAAAATCTAACTTCTCTGAAGCTGACTGCTTGGAAATTGAACGCTTGATTTTATCAAAACGTGGTTTTTCTGAGTCGGTTATTGATACCCTAATTCAGGCTAGGAAGCCTGTTACCAGAAGGATTTACCATAAAATATGGCGGAAATACCTATACTGGTGCGAATCCAAAGGTTACTCCTGGAGTAAGGTTAGGATCGCTAGGATACTGTCTTTTCTACAAGAAGGTTTAGAAAAGGGTTTATCAGCTAGTTCATTAAAGGGACAGATTTCAGCTCTGTCCATCTTGTTACACAGACGTCTGTCAGAAAATCCAGACGTCCAGTCCTTTTGTCAGGCTTTAGCTAGGATCAAGCCTGTGTTTAAAGCTGTTGCTCCACCATGGAGTTTAAACTTAGTTCTTAACGTTTTACAGGGTGTTCCGTTTGAACCCCTTCATTCCATTGATATAAAAATGTTATCTTGGAAAGTTCTGTTTTTAATGGCTATTTCCTCGGCTCGAAGAGTCTCTGAGTTATCAGCCTTACATTGTGATTCCCCTTATCTGATTTTTCACTCAGACAAGGTAGTTCTGCGTACTAAACCTGGGTTCTTACCTAAGGTAGTCACTAACAGGAACATCAATCAAGAGATTGTTGTCCCATCCTTGTGTCCAAATCCTTCTTCAAAGAAGGAACGTCTTTTACACAATCTGGATGTAGTTCGTGCCCTCAAGTTCTACTTGCAGGCAACTAAAGATTTTCGCCAAACTTCTTCCTTGTTTGTCGTTTACTCTGGACAGAGGAGAGGTCAAAAAGCTTCTGCTACCTCTCTCTCTTTTTGGCTTCGTAGCATAATACGTTTAGCCTATGAGACTGCTGGACAGCAGCCTCCTGAAAGAATTACAGCTCACTCCACTAGAGCTGTGGCTTCCACTTGGGCCTTTAAGAATGAGGCCTCTGTTGAACAGATTTGCAAGGCTGCAACTTGGTCTTCACTTCATACTTTTTCCAAATTTTACAAATTTGACACTTTTGCTTCTTCGGAGGCTATTTTTGGGAGAAAGGTTCTTCAGGCAGTGGTTCCTTCTGTATAATGAGCCTGCCTTTCCCTCCCGTCATCCGTGTACTTTTGCTTTGGTATTGGTATCCCAGAAGTAATGATGACCCGTGGACTGATCACACATAACAGAAGAAAACATAATTTATGCTTACCTGATAAATTCCTTTCTTCTGTTGTGTGATCAGTCCACGGCCCGCCCTGTTTTTAAGGCAGGTAAATATCTTTTAAATTATACTCCAGTCACCACTTCACCCTTGGTTACTCCTTTCTCGTTGATTCTTGGTCGAATGACTGGGACTGACGTAGAGGGGAGGAGCTATATGCAGCTCTGCTGGGTGAATCCTCTTGCATTTCCTGTTGGGGAGGAGTTATATCCCAGAAGTAATGATGACCCGTGGACTGATCACACAACAGAAGAAAGGAATTTATCAGGTAAGCATAAATTATGTTTTTTTTCCCCAGGGTCTGTTACTCCCCCTCAGGTTCTTTTACTTACTCTGTACCATGCGTTGATGCTGCTCTCTGATACTTTCTCTGACACACTAATATTAGCTATACTTTGTGCTAGTTTCTGCAGTTTTCTGTCCCCAGAATTTGTTGTCACCAAATTGTGCAAGTCAGTCCTGTTGCTGCTATACCAGTCTCTGGTTGCTGTGTATGGCGGTACAGAGCCTGCAGGTCCTGCCGCTGAAACTGTCCCAACTATTTGCAGTAGTCTTCAGCTAGTAGGGGACAGATGGAGAGCAGTCAACAGGACCTGCCTGCCCCCTAATCAACCTTACATGGGGTCCAGCCAATAAAATTACTTTGTAGAATGAGTCTGTCTATGATTGGCTGAGAATAGTTCATTGTCATCGTTGTACCTGAGCTGTGAGTTTCTCATGTGTTCCAGGCTTGACTTCTCCGCTAGCCCTAGACTCGAACTGTCTTTATTGTGACTACTTATTCATACGCAGTCTCGGTACACAGATAAGGTTACTTGATGGTCCCAGCGTGACGTAAAGAGAGAGCTCTCACAGTAAGAGAGCGGCTGTATTTATTATAAAAGACTGCGGCTAATTTTTAAAGCTGTATTATTTGTGTCAAAATTGCAATTGTCAGCCAGCAGGTCCTATTTGTGGCAAAAATACAATTTTCAGTCACCGACTGGTGTTTTTTTTTTTTTTTTAAGTTAGGTGACCACGTCACTTGGAATAAAATTAGAGGTAGCCCTTGCCTTACAAAAGTCTGCCCACACCTGAGTTAAAGGGACACTAAACCCAATTTTTTTTCTTTTGTGATTCAGATAGAGCATGCAATTTTAAGCAACTTTCTAATTTACTTCTAATATAAATTTTCTTCGTTCTCTTGCTATCTTTATTTGAAAAAGAAGGCAACTAAGCTAAGGAGCCAGACAATTTTTGGTTTAGACCCTGGAAAGCCCTTGTTTATTGGTGCTGTCCAATCAGCAAGGACAACCCAGGTTGTGAACCAAAAATGGGCCGGCTTCTAAACTTACATTCTTGGTTTTCAAATAAAGATAGCAAGAGAATGAAGAAAACTTGATAATAGGAGTAAATTAGAAAGTTGCTTAAAATTTCATGCTCTATCTGAATCATGAAAGAAAAAAATTTGGGTTCAGTGTCCCTTTTTAAAGCTGTTTGAATGTAAATTGAAATTATAACAGCAGTATCAATTATGTACTTGGCTGCTCGTGCTCATTGGCTGATAAAGGCAAGTCTGAGTTCTATTGATTGGTTGTCTAGCCTGACAAGAAAAAACAATGGTTTGTTCAGGACAGAAGCATTTATTTATAAATAAAGTATAAAAGTATAAAATTAACAAAGTAATTCATTTTGAAATGTTGTGCATGAGTTCGGTTTAATTTTTTCATATTTCAAATATTTGGCGCCCTTGCTATTCCGTATTTGTCTTGTTTTAAACTAAACAAATACTAACCATTGGTTGAACAATTACATACGCTTTTGTTAAACAAATGTACATGTTCCACTGCTACAGGTGAAATAGTTCACATGTAGCAACGAAAAGTCTTTCCTAAGCGAGCTGGAGAGCCGTGCTTACCGCTTCTCTTTTTCTGGCAGCGCTAACAAGAGGCTTAGTGTGGCGGCTCCCACGTCCTGCACTAAAGGACCTTCTCTTTTAGTGCAGGCCTTGGGAGCCGTGGCGCTAAGCCTCCTGTTAGCACCGCCAGGGCTCTATGAAGAAGAGAAGCGGGTAAGCGTGACTCTCCAGCTCGCTTAGGAAAGGTAAGAATTTTTTAACCATTTAAAGGAAACAAATGAATATTGCCACGTATTCCTTTGTTTTCTTTAAATTTTGTGCTGCATTCGTTCAGATATTCGTCTTGTTAAAACAAGACGAATATCAGTGTTTCGCTAATAAATGTATATTTGTTACTAAACAAATGCACGTCTAGTTATTGTGCATAGAAAACAAAGAACAAAATTAATGCAATATCCCTTTAAATCACAGACATAAAAATGTTAATACGTCAAGCATAAACAACAAGTAAAAAAACATCTGCACTCCAAAAGTGTGGCAAAAAATATAAAAAAATATTATTTAATGCTTGTTAAAAGAGCATGGGAAAAAATCTTAGCAAGCAGGCTAACGCATTTCACGCCCCCATTGTCGCTTACTTAGACTATGTATGCATTAGATCACTTCAATTTAATACATATTCCTTATGTTTAACAGGTGACATATAACCAAGTTTATTTAACCCTAAATGTACCCCAATCTATGTGGTAGTTCATAGCGCAAGGTAACTATGGGGTTAAAGGGGACAGTAAATGTAAACATTTTTACAAAATACTGCACACAGTGCCGAAATATGTAACATTATCGTAGTGACAGCTTGAAAAAATAAGAGTTTTTAGCCCTGAAAGTTATACTTACCTTATTTACTCTAAAGGTTCTTCGGATCCAGTCTTCACGATTCATGGGGGCTCTATTGCGCTATTGAATTAAATGTAGCGTGCTTCTGCTCTGTTCTGGAAACGTAAGAGTGCTACATTTAGTTCAATAGTGCGATCATGAATGCTGTGATTAGACAGCATGCCTGTGAATCACTTTTGAAAAGAAGACCTGATCAGATGAGGCTGGAGAGGAAACAAGATAAGTATAACTTTGGGGGCTAAAAACTCTTAAATATTTTTTTTTTTTTCAAGCTGTCGTTAAGATAATGTTACATAATTACAGAATTTTGTAAAAATGTTTACATTTTTGTCCCTTTAAAGTAATTATGCAGTTATTGGTAACCAAACCCGAGAGAATGATTCATTATAATTCATATATTAGCTGCAACAGTCTTCCTCACTAATGCCCATTTTCTCTGCAGATTGCAGTCATTGGCAAGGAGAACCGTTACTATCCAAGGTGCTGACTGTGCTTGTTAAATCTCTCCAAGATTTATGCAGATGTAATGTGCCAGCCAACTTCTTGACAGGTAAGGCCAAAACTGTTTTCATTTCACAACTATTGAGATGGAAAGGACAAACGAAGGACAAACGGTGCAGAAGTGCATGTATTCCTGAAACTGCAGTATTTTATGTGAAGTCTAATAGAGGAAACTTGATACATTATTAACGGGATATGAAACACACATTTTTTATTTCATGATTCAGACAGATCATGCAATATTAACCCCTTAGTGACCAGACCATTTTTCAATTTAAGCTTCAGGGCTGTTTTTAGATTTCTTCGGTGTTTGTGTTTAGCTGTAATTTTCCTCTTACTCATTTACTCTACCCACACATATCATATACTGTTTTTCTCGCCATTAAATGGAATTTCTAAAGATACCATTATTTTCATCATATCATATAATTTACTATAAAAAATGTTATAAAATATGATAAAATTGGAAAAAACAAACACTTTTTTCTAATTTTGACCCCCCAAAATCTTTTACACATCTACAACCACCAAAAAAAACACCCATGATAAATAGTTTCTAAATTTTGTCCTGAGTTTAGAAATACCCAATGTTTACATGTTCTTTCCTTTTTTTGCAAGTTATAGGGCAATAAGTACAAGTAGCACTTTGCTATTTCCAAACCATTTTTTTTTTTTAAATTAGCGTTAGTTACATTGTAACACTGATATCTGTCAGGAATCCCTGAATAACCCTTCACATGTATGTATATTTTGTTTAGTAGACAACCTAAAGTATTGATCTAGGCCCATTTTTGTGTATTTCATGCCACCATTTCACCGCCAAATGCGATCAAATAAAAAAAAACTTTAACTTTTTCACAAACTAGGTTTCTCACTGAAATTATTTTCAAACAGCTTGTGCAATTATGGCACAAATGGGTGTAAATGCTTCTCTGGGATCCCCTTTGTTCAGAAATAGCAGACTTGTATGGCTTTCACATTGCTTTTTGGTAATTAGAAGGCCGCTAAATGCCATACACCATACATGTATTATGCCCAGCAGTGAAGGGGTTAATTAGGTAGCTTGTAGGGTTAATTTTAGCTTTAGTGAAGAGATCAGCCTCCCACCTGACATATCCCACCCCCTGATCACTCCCTGACCCCTCTCAAACAGCTCTCTTCCCTCCCCCACCCCCCAAAGGTCATCCCAATCAAAAGCACTGGCAGGAAGTCTGCCAGTATAAAAATAAAAGGTGTTTTTTGTTTTGTTTTTTAAAAAAATTTTTAAATATATTTTCTGCAGGGTAGTATCCCCCCTTACCTCCCAACCTCCCTGACTCTCCCAAACCACTCTCTATCCCTCCCCCCTCTACATATTAGCCGCCATGTTAGGTACTGGCAGCTGTCTGCGAATACCCATTTTGCTATATTTTTGGGCTTTTTTTTTTATATATATATTATAGAAATAAACATTTTTTCCGTAGTGTAGCTACGGAGTATTGCACGATGCCTCAATATTGAGGCATTGCTGCAATACCCTGAAAGCATCTGGAAGTGTTCACAATCTCTTCCAGCACTTGAAACCCCAGAGGATGTCCTTGGTCGTTAACGACCGTTTTTTGTAGGATGTGCCAGGCACGTCCTCGGTCGTTATGGGGTTAAGCAACTTTTTAATTTACTCCTATTATATTATTTTTCTCTTGTAAGGTGTATCCAGTCCACGGGTTCATCCATTACTTGTGGGATATTCTCCTTCCCAACAGGAAGTTGCAAGAGGACACCCACAGCAGAGCTGTCTATATAGCTCCTCCCCTAACTGTCACCCCCAGTCATTCTCTTGCAACTCTCGACAAGAAAGGAAGTATCAAGAGATATGTGGTGACTTAGTGTAGTTTTACCTTGAATCAAAAGTTTGTTATTTTTAAACGGTACCGTCGTTGTACTGTTTTACTCTCAGGCAGAAATTAGAAGAAGAATTCTGCCTGGAGGTTTGATGATTTTAGCGGTTTGTAACTAAGGTCCATTGCTGTTCTCACACATAACTGAAGAATATGGGAAAACTTCAGTTGGGGGAACGGTCTGCAGATTACCTGCTTTGAGGTATGTTCAGTATTTTTATTTCTAGAGAGATGAATAAGTTCTAGAAAATGCTGACAGAGCCTTGTGTATTTGAGGTAAGCCTGATGCAGTGATTTAACAGCAACTGGGATCATGCTTACAAAACAGGGTAATACTCATGTTAATATTCATATTACTTAGTGACAAAACGTTTACATGATTTCATAAATAGGACGTTTTTTCTCTGAGGGAGATAAGTCTTTATTTGGGGCCTAGTTTCCACATGGCTAGTCAGATACTCCTAGGAGTACTTTCTTAAGGCCCCTCTGGCATCCAGTACATGGTGGGAGGGGCCCATTTTAGCACTCTAACTACGCAGTTTTAATTCAGACTGAGACATCCAGCTTCCCTAGAGGTTTCCTCTGGCATCTGAGGACCATTTCAAAGGGGTTATTTCTGCACAAAATCGTTTTTGAGGGCAGGTAGGAGCCTCAGCAGAGCTGTGGCAAGGTGCTCAATTGACTTAACGTTTTTTAACGTTTTTCAATCCGGTTTGGGGCCTAAGGGGTTAATCATCCATTTGCAAGTGGGTGCAATGTTGCTTTAGTCCCTTACACACACTGTAAAAATTTCAAAGATTTTACTGTATTTTTACACTGTTTTGCAGTTTAAGTGCTAGTTTTTTTCTCTTAAAGGCACAGTAACGTTTTTGTTTAATTGCTGTTTCACCTTTATTAAAGTGTTTTCCAAGCTTGCTTGTCTCATTACTAGTCTGTTAAACATGTCTGACATAGAGGAAACTCCTTGTTCAATATGTTTTGAAGCCATGGTGGAACCCCCTCTTAGAATGTGTACCAAATGTACTGATATTTCTATAAACTATAAAGACCATATTATGGCGCTTAAAGATTTATCTCCATGGGATTCTCTGACTGAAAAGAGGGAGATTATGCCATCTAGCTCTCCCCATGTGTCAGAACCTATAACTCCCGCTCAAGTGACGCCAAGTACATCTAGCGCGTCTAATTCTTTTACCTTACAGGACATGGCGGCAGTTATGAATGCTACCCTCTCAGAGGTATTCTCCAAACTGCCAGGGCTACAAGGAAAGCGAGACAGCTCTGGGGCTAGAACTAATACAGAGCTTTCTGACGCTTTAATGCCTGTGTCCGATATACCCTCACAATACTCAGAAGCCGAGGCAGGTGAGCTTCTATCTGTGGGTGACATTTCAGACTCAGGGAAGGCGTTACTTCAGTCTGATTCTGAAATGACAGCGTTTAAATTTAAGCTTGAACACCTCCGCTTATTGCTTAGGGAGGTTTTAGCGACTCTGGATGACTGTGACCCCATTGTGGTTCCAGAGAAATTGTGTAAAATGGACAAATACTTTGCAGTGCCTGTTTACACTGATGTTTTTCCAGTCCCTAAGAGGTTTTCGGAAATTATTACTAAGGAATGGGATAGACCAGGTTGTGCCGTTCTCTCCCCCTCCTGCTTTCAAAAAGATGTTTACCATAGATGCCGCCATACGGGACTCGTGGCAGACGGTTCCTAAGGTGGAGGGAGCAGTCTCTACCCTAGCTAAGCGTACAACTATCCCCGTCGAGGACAGTTGTGCTTTCCTAGATCCTATCGATAAAAAATTGGAGGGTCTCCTTAAGAAAATTTTTATACATCAAAGTTTTATTCTCCAGCCTCTTGCATGCATTGCCCCAGTTACTGCTGCAGCGGCTTTTTGGTTTGAGTCTCTTGAGGAGGCTCTACAGGTAGAGACCCCGCTAGACGATACAGGGAGTGCAGAATTATTAGGCAAGTTGTATTTTTGAGGATTAATTTTATTATTGAACAACAACCATGTTCTCAATGAACCCAAAAAACTCATTAATATCAAAGCTGAATATTTTTGGAAGTAGTTTTTAGTTTGTTTTTAGTTTTAGCTATTTTAGGGGGATATCTGTGTGTGCAGGTGACTATTACTGTGCATAATTATTAGGCAACTTAACAAAAAACAAATATATACCCATTTCAATTATTTATTTTTACCAGTGAAACCAATATAACATCTCAACATTCACAAATATACATTTCTGACATTCAAAATCAAAACAAAAACAAATCAGTGACCAATATAGCCACCTTTCTTTGCAAGGACACTCAAAAGCCTGCCATCCATGGATTCTGTCAGTGTTTTGATCTGTTCACCATCAACATTGCGTGCAGCAGCAACCACAGCCTCCCAGACACTGTTCAGAGAGGTGTACTGTTTTCCCTCCTTGTAAATCTCACATTTGATGATGGACCACAGGTTCTCAATGGGGTTCAGATCAGGTGAACAAGGAGGCCATGTCATTAGATTTTCTTCTTTTATACCCTTTCTTGCCAGCCACGCTGTGGAGTACTTGGACGCGTGTGATGGAGCATTGTCCTGCATGAAAATCATGTTTTTCTTGAAGGATGCAGACTTCTTCCTCTACCACTGCTTGAAGAAGGTGTCTTCCAGAAACTGGCAGTAGGACTGGGAGTTGAGCTTGACTCCATCCTCAACCCGAAAAGGCCCCACAAGCTCATCTTTGATGATACCAGCCCAAACCAGTACTCCACCTCCACCTTGCTGGCGTCTGATTCGGACTGGAGCTCTCTGCCCTTTACCAATCCAGCCACGGGCCCATCCATCTGGCCCATCAAGACTCACTCTCATTTCATCAGTCCATAAAACCTTAGAAAAATCAGTCTTGAGATATTTCTTGGCCCAGTCTTGACGTTTCAGCTTGTGTGTCTTGTTCAGTGGTGGTCGTCTTTCAGCCTTTCTTACCTTGACCATGTCTCTGAGTATTGCACACCTTGTGCTTTTGGGCACTCCAGTGATGTTGCAGCTCTGAAATATGGCCAAACTGGTGGCAAGTGGCATCTTGGCAGCTGCACGCTTGACTTTTCTCAGTTCATGGGCAGTTATTTTGCGCCTTGGTTTTTCCACACGCTTCTTGCGACCCTGTTGACTATTTTGAATGAAACGCTTGATTGTTCGATGATCACGCTTCAGAAGCTTTGCAATTTTAAGAGTGCTGCATCCCTCTGCAAGATATCTCACTATTTTTGACTTTTCTGAGCCTGTCAAGTCCTTCTTTTGACCCATTTTGCCAAAGGAAAGGAAGTTGCCTAATAATTATGCACACCTGATATAGGGTGTTGATGTCATTAGACCACACCCCTTCTCATTACAGAGATGCACATCACCTAATATGCTTAATTGGTAGTAGGCTTTCGAGCCTATACAGCTTGGAGTAAGACAACATGCATAAAGAGGATGATGTGGTCAAAATACTCATTTGCCTAATAATTCTGCACTCCCTGTATTCTAGACAGGATTAAAGCTCTTAAGTTAGCTAACTCCTTTATTTCTGACGCCATTTTTCATTTAGCCAAGCTAACGGCTAAGAATTCAGGTTTTGCAATTTTGTCGCGTAGGGCGCTATGGCTTAAGTCCTGGTCAGCAGACGTTACTTCAAAGTCTAAGCTTCTTAACATCCCCTTCAAGGGACAGACCCTATTCGGGCCTGGTCTGAAGGAGATCATTTCTGATATTATTGGAGGAAAAGGTCACGCCCTTCCTCAGGATAGGTCCAATAAGTTAAGGACCAAACAGAATAATTTTTGTTCCTTTCAAAACTTCAAGAGTGGCGCAGCTTCAGTTTCCTCTAATGCAAAACAAGAGGGAAATTTCGCCCAGTCCAAACCAGTCTGGAGACCTAACCAGGCTTGGAACAAGGGGAAGCAGGCCAAGAAACCTGCGGCTGCCTCTAAAACAGCATGAAGGAGTAGCCCCCGATCCGGGACCGGATCTAGTAGGGGGCAGACTTTCTCTCTTCGCCCAGGCTTGGGCAAGAGACGTCCAGGATCCCTGGGCATTAGAGATTGTTTCCCAGGGATATCTTCTGGACTTCAAAGCTTCATCTCCAAAGGGGAGATTTCATCCCTCACAATTATCTGTAAACCAGATAAAGAGAGAGGCATTCTTACGTTGTGTTCAAGACCTACTGGTTATGGGAGTGATCCACCCAGTTCCAAGGGAGGAACAGGGGCAGGGCTTCTATTCAAATCTGTTTATAGTTCCCGAAAAAGAGGGAACTTTCAGACCAATCTTGGATCTCAAGATCCTAAATAAATTTCTCAGGGTTCCATCCTTCAAGATGGAGACTATCCGAACCATCCTCCCTATGATCCAGGAGGGTCAATATATGAATACCGTGGACTTAAAGGATGCTTATCTCCACATTCCGATTTACAGAGATCATCATCAGTTCCTCAGGTTCGCCTTCCTAGACAGGCATTACCAGTTTGTGGCTCTTCCCTTCGGGTTAGCCACGGCACCAAGAATCTTTATGAAGGTTCTAGGGTCCTTACTGGCGGTTCTAAGGCCACGGGGCATAGCTGTAGCTCCTTACCTAGATGACATTCTGATACAGGGGTCGACTTTTCAAATCGCCAAGTCCCATACGGACATTGTTCTGGCCTTTCTGGGGTCTCACGGGTGGAAGGTGAACGAAGAAAAGAGTTCTCTCTCCCCTCTCACAAGAGTTTCCTTCCTAGGAACACTGATAGATTCAGTAGAAATGAAAAATTTTCTGACAGAGGTCAGGTTATCAAAGCTTCTAACTTCCTGCCGTGCTCTTCATTCCACTTCTCGGCCGTCAGTGGCTCAGTGTATGGAAGTAATCGGCCTAATGGTAGCGGCATTGGACATAGTTCCGTTTGCCAGCCTACATCTCAGACCACTGCAACTTTGCATGCTCAATCAGTGGAATGGGGATTACACAGATTTGTCCCCTCTGCTAAATCAAGAGACCAGGGATTCTCTTCTCTAGTGGTTATCTCGGGTCCATCTGTCCAGGGGAATGAGTTTCCGCAGGCCAGAGTGGACTATAGTGACGACAGATGCCAGCCTTCTGGGCTGGGGCGCGGTCTGGAACTCCCTGAAGGCTCAGGGTTCGTGGACTCAGGAGGAAGCCCTCCTTCCGATAAACATTCTGGAACTGAGAGCGATATTCAATGCTCTCCAGGCTTGGCCTCAACTAGCTGCGGTCAGGTTCATCAGATTTCAGTCGGACAATATCACGACTGTAGCCTATATCAACCATCAGGGGGGAACAAGAAGCCCCCTGGCAATGTTGGAGGTTTCAAAGAAAATTCTATGGGCAGAGGTTCACTCTTGCCATCTCTCAGCTATCCATATCCCAGGAGTAGAGAACTGGGAGGCGGATTTTCTAAGTCGGCAGACTTTTCATCCCGGGGAGTGGGAGCTGCATCCGGAGGTAATTGCCCAGCTGATTCAACTATGGGGCAAACCAGAACTGGATCTGATGGCGTCTCATCAGAACGCCAAGCTTCCTTGTTACAGGTCAAGGTCAAGGGATCCCCAGGCAGCGCTGATAGATGCTCTAGCAGTTCCCTGGTCCTTCAGCCTGGCTTATGTGTTCCCACCATTTCCTCTCTTCCCTCGTCTGATTGCCAAGATCAAGCAGGAGAGAGCTTGGGTGATTTTGATAGCACCTGCGTGGCCATGCAGGACTTGGTATGCAGATCTGGTGGACATGTCACCCCTTCCACCATGGACTCTGCCGCTGAGGCAGGACCTTCTACTCCAAGGTCCTTTCAAACATCCAAATCTAATTTCTCTGCGTCTGACTGCTTGGAGATTGAACGCTTGATTTTATCAAAACGGGGTTTCTCCGAGTCGGTCATTGATACCTTAATTCAGGCTCGAAAGCCTGTCACCAGGAAAATCTATCATAAGATATGGTGTAAATATCTTCATTGGTGTGAATCCAAGGGTTACTCATGGAGTAAAGTCAGGATTCCTAGGATATTATCCTTTCTCCAAGAAGGATTGGAGAAGGGATTGTCAGCTAGTTCCTTAAAGGGACAGATTTCTGCTCTGTCTATTCTTCTGCACAAGCGTCTGGCAGATGTTCCAGACGTTCAGGCGTTTTGTCAGGCTTTAGTTAGAATCAAGCCTGTGTTTAAACCTGTTGCTCCACCATGGAGTTTAAATTTAGTTCTTAAAGTTCTTCAAGGGGTTCCATTTGAACCTCTGCATTACATAGATATCAAGCTCTTATCTTGGAAAGTTCTGTTTTTGGTAGCTATCTCTTCGGCTCGAAGACTTTCAGAGTTATCTGCCTTACAGTGTGATTCCCCTTATCTGATCTTCCATGCAGATAAGGTAGTTTTGCGTACCAAACCTGGGTTTCTTCCTAAGGTGGTATCTAATAAGAACATCAATCAGGAGATTGTTGTTCCGTCACTGTGTCCTAATCCTTCTTCAAAGAAGGAACGTCTATTACACAATCTTGACGCGGTTCGTGCTTTAAAGTTTTATTTACAAGCTACTAAGTATTTTCGACAAACATCTGCATTGTTTGTTGTCTACTCTGGACAGAGGAGAGGCCAAAAGGCTTCGGCATCTTCTCTTTCTTTTTGGCTGAGAAGCATAATCCGTTTAGCTTATGAGACTGCTGGCCAGCAGCCTCCTCAAAGAATTACAGCTCATTCCACTAGAGCGGTAGCTTCCACATGGGCTTTTAAAAATGAGGCCTCTGTTGAACAGATTTGTAAGGCGGCGACTTGGTCTTCGCTTCATACTTTTTCTAAATTCTACAAATTTGATACTTTTGCTTCCTCGGAGGCTATTTTTGGGAGAAAG
This sequence comes from Bombina bombina, assembly GCF_027579735.1. Classification (NCBI taxonomy): domain Eukaryota; kingdom Metazoa; phylum Chordata; class Amphibia; order Anura; family Bombinatoridae; genus Bombina; species Bombina bombina. The sequence goes on along the minus strand of NC_069509.1, from coordinate 128,920,637 downwards.
GTCTTGCAGGCAGTGGTGCCTTCCTTTTAAATTCCTGCCTTGTCCCTCCCTTCATCCGTGTCCTAAAGCTTTGGTATTGATATCCCACAAGTAATGGATGAACCCGTGGACTGGATACACCTTACAAGAGAAAACAAAATTTATGCTTACCTGATAAATTTCTTTCTCTTGTGGTGTATCCAGTCCACGGCTCGCCCTGTCACTTTAAGGCAGGTGTTTTTTATTTTTAAACTACAGTCACCACTGCACCCTATAGTTTCTCCTTTTTCTTGCTTGTCTTCGGTCGAATGACTGGGGGTGGCAGTTAGGGGAGGAGCTATATAGACAGCTCTGCTGTGGGTGTCCTCTTGCAACTTCCTGTTGGGAAGGAGAATATCCCACAAGTAATGGATGAACCCGTGGACTGGATACACCACAAGAGAAAGAAATTTATCAGGTAAGCATAAATTTTGTTTTTCTTTGTTCTCTTGGTATCTTTATTTGAAAAGCAGTAGTGTTAGCTTAGGAACCTGACCATTTTTGGTTCAGCACCCTTGTTAGTGCATGCCGATTGGTGACTACATTTAGCCACCAATCAGCCAGCGCTACCCAGGTGCTGAATTAAAAATGGGCCAACTCCTAATCTTACATTCATGCTTTTCAAATAAAGATACTCAGAGTACAAAGAAAAATTGAAAATAGGAGTAAATTAGAAAGTTTCTTAAAATCACATGCTCTATCTGAATCATGGAAAACCGAGTTTCATATCCCTTTAAAACACAGAAACCAAAATTAAAGAGACATTAAACCCCCAATTTTTCTTCACGATTCAGCTAGAACATACACTTTTCAACAACTTTCCTATTTACTTCTATAATTACATTTGCTTCATTCTCTTGGTATGCTTTGTTGAAGGATGAACAATTCACTACTGGGAGCTGGTAGAACACTTTGGGTGAGCCAGTGACAAGAGGCATATATGTGTAACTACCAATCAGCAGCTAGTTCCCGGTCGTAAATTGCTGCTCCTGAGCCTACCTAGGCATGGTCCTCAACAAAGGATGTCAAGAAAACAAAGAAAATTAGTTAATAGAAGTAAATTGGAAATTTGTTTAAAATTGCATGTTCTATCTGAATCATGGAAGTAAAATTTTGACTATACTGTCCCTTTAAACATTTATTCTGTTATCAAATGTATACTTTTTTTTCTTTTCTTATCAATTGTTAAAATGTTGTTCCTTTTCATGGGGGCATACAGAGGTAAGCTCTGATGTGTGCATGTGTCTTAAAGGGACCATAAATACATGCTAGATATAAGGATGTGTTCAAAGCAAAGATAATTATTTTCTTTCCTATGGCATGGAGAGTCCACAACGTCATTCCAATTACTAGTGGGATATTCAACTCCTGGCCAGAGCACCCCAGCAGAACTGTTAAGTGTCACTTCCCTTACCCATAACCCCCAGTCATTCTTTGCCTCTGTGACGGGAGGACGGCGAAGATGAGTGTCTGAGAAGATTAATCCTTTTAATAGGTACTTTTCCCTGTAAGTAAGGATTGGGGTCTGACTAAGTCCATGTCAATCTCTTTAGTAAGGGTAATGGTGGCCTTTAGCAGTTAGAAAGCGGCAAGGTGGTCCTTGCTTTATTTCTAACACTCTTGCTACTCCTCTGAAAAAAGCCATAGTTAGTTACTCTGTTCTTTCTTTGTCTACAGGTCCCTGATAGAGAGTGGAGTATCTATCACACCCTTGTAACTGCCTCTCTGCCCGGCAGCAGGATCCTCAGGTAAGTGCTTTTTGCCTTCTAGGTATTGAAGGTGTGCACTTTAAGGGGTTAAATCCTCTATTGGATCTTTGGGACTCAGTTTATCTTTTTATTTAGGATACAAACAAGGGCAGTCTGCAGGCATATTTGTATATATGAGACCTAATTTATGTAGGAGACTTAAGGGTTAATATTTTTTCCCCTATTTTGAGAATTGAATTTTCTCATGTGTGGCTGAAGGGGTTTGAGTTACGCTCTGTTAAGTTTTTTTTTTTATGTGCGGGAGATAGAGATTTAGACATGACTCTCTCCTTTTCCGGCTACATACGCTGAGTGGAGTTGTTTGCTACATCTGTAAAATCTTTCTCTGTCGGCTGTACTCTTGACGATCAGATCGTCTTGGAAGCAAGATTTGCTGTCTCCAGCTGGAGACTCCTCATTGATCGTTCTAGTGGATGTCTGGTTACGGTAGGACATCTCAGTTAGACTGAGGGTTAGTGGTGCCTGTATTTTTTCAGTATTTTATCTGTTTTTAACTTTTTTTTTCTCACTGTGACCTACGGTTTAAGTGAATTCCCCCCCCCCCCTCATTTTAAATTATTAGTGGAATATGTTCAGTATGGACACTGAACAGGGGACCTCTATTTCTATGGACAAATGTTTACTATGGTTAAAAGCTCAAATTCTCCTTCCTATGCAATTTTGTTCCTCTTGTCTATCTAAAACTTTAAAATTTATGGACAAGTTACTCCCTTCTGAGCCACATGTCTCCTGCCTCAGCTTTCTCCTGTTATGTCCCAAGCCTTATCGGTCTCTCATACAGTGCCTTGCTGTTCCTCTTATCCTCCTGGGGGGGTTTATTTACCAGGAGATTTTGCTGTGTAGATAACTTCTGCGGTGTCTGCAACTTTATCTACTTTCCCTTCTTCAGGTAAGCGTAAGAGGAAATCCAAACATTTTTCTGCTAGTAAGGTTTTTGACCAAGCTCAAGATGCGTTAGTCAGCCTCCCCAAGGGTCTGTTGAGGAAGATACTTCAGTAGCCGCAGATAGTGAGATCTCTGACTGTGACATGATGGGGGATAATTCTGCAGAATCTGAAGAAGTTAATTTTAGATTTAAGCTCGAACATCTCTGTTTACTTCTAAAGGAGGTCCTGGCTACTTTGGACGACTCTGACTCTTCTGTAGCTGTCAACCCTAAAATATCTAGTAAACTCAATAGATATTATTATGTTCTTTCTTCAGTGGAAGTATTTCCAGTTCCTGACAGTATGTCGGAGATTATAGCTCAGGAATGGGATAACCCGGGGATTCCTTTTTCCCCGTCTCCTGTTTTTAAAAAGATGTTTCCTGTTGCTGACTCCATTCTGGATTCGTGGCGCACAGTGCCTAAGGTAGAAGAAGCTATTTCTACTCTAGCCAAAAGAACTACTATTCCTATAGAGGATAGCTGTTCTTTCAAGAATCCCATGGATAAGAAGCTTGAGGCTTACTTAAAGAAGATGTATATTCATCAGGAATTACAGTGGCAACCTGCCGCAAGTATTGCTACGGTTGCAGGTGCAGCATCTTATTGAGGCGATACCTTATCTGAACTGATTTTAGAAGAGACTTCTATAGAGGAGATCCAAAATAGGATCAAGGCTCTTAAACTGGCCAATTCTTTTATTTCTGATGCAAACATGCAGGTCATTAGACTGGGATTCTATTCAAATCTTTTTGTAGTTCCCAAAAAGGCGGGAACCGTTAGTCCCATTTTAGACTTAAAATGTCTCAACAAATTCCTCAGAGTTCCGTCCTCCAAAATGGAGACCATTCGTTTCATTGGTCCAAGAGGGTCAATTCATGGCGACCATAGACCTGAAGGACGCATACCTTTTATGTTCCCATTCACAGGGATCATCATCAGTTTCTGAGGTTTTCCTTTCTGGACAAGCATTTCCAGTTTGTTGCACTTCCGTTTGGCCTTGCCACTGCTCCCAGAATATTCACAAAGGTTCTGAGGGCTCTTTTGGCAGTGATCAGATCTTCGGGAATTGCGGTAGCACCTTACCTGGAAGACATCTTGGTTCAGGCGTCATCTTTTTAACTAGCAGAATCTCATACAGAGATGTTGTTATCTTTTATACGTTCCCACGGGTGGAAAGTGAATCTGGAAAAGAGTTCCCTTGTTCCAGCTACGAGGGTGTGTTTTTTAGGGCCAATCATAAATTCCCTGTCCATGAAATTTTCCTGACAGATGTCAGAGATCAAAGATTCTGGCTTCATGGCTCTCTCTCCAGTCTACTTTTCGCCCATCAGTGGCTCAATGCATGGAGGTAATTGGTCTGATGCTTGCTTCAATGGACATCATTCCTTTTGCGTAGTTCCATCTGAGACCTCTACAACTATGCATGCTCAGTCAATGGAACAGAGACCATTCAGATCTATCACAGAGGATAGATCTGGATCCCCTATCAAGAGACTCTGTCTCTCGAAGGTGGGTGTTCAAGACCATCTGTCTCGAGATGTGTTTCCTGAGACCGGCATGGGTTATTGTAACAACAGATGCCAGTCTGTCAGGTTGGGGTGCATTTTGGAGTTCTCTAAAGGCTCAAGGCCTATGGACTCATGAAGAGTCTGCTCTTCCCATAAACATCTTAGAGTTGAGAGCAATATTCAATGCCTTGACAGCCTGGCCTTAACTATCTTTTGTCCGGTTTATCAGATTCCAGTCGGACAATATCACCTCAGTGGCTTACATCAACCACGAGGGAGGAACTCAGAGTGCCCTAGCTATGAAGTAGTTGACTCAAATTCTGCAGTGGGTTGAAGCTCACGAGTGTCTCCTATCTGCCATCCACATCCCGGGGGTGGACAACTGTGAGGCAGATTTTCTAAGCTGACATACCTTTCATCCTGTGGAGTGGGCTCTCCACCCGGAAGTGTTCTCCAGGATAACCCTCAAGTGGGGGGTTCCGGTGTTGGATCTGATGGCTTCCAAAGTACGGTTTAAGGTCAAGAGATCCTCAAGCCATTTTGATAGATGCTCTGGTGGTTCCTTGGATCTTTAATTTAGCGTATCTGTTTCCTCTGTTTGCTCTCCTTCCACGAGTCATTGCTTGTATCAAACATGAGAGAGCATCTGTAATTCTAATAGCTCCTGCATGGCCACACAGGATCTGGTTCGCGGATCTGGTGAAGTTGTCATCTCTTCCACCCTGGAGGTTACCTCTAAAGAAAGACCTTCTAATTCAGGGTCCTTTCCTCCATCCAAATTTAGACTCTATGAAGCTGACTGCTTGGAGATTGAACACTTAGTTTTGGCCAAGTGTGTTTTTTCTGAGACGGTCATTGATACCATGCTTCAGGCTCGTAAACCAGTTACTCGTAAGATTTACCATAAGGTATGGTGCAAATACCTATATTGGTGTGAATCAAAGGGTTTCTCTTGGAGTAGGGTCAGGATACCCAGAATTTTGTCTTTTCTCCAGGAGGACCTGAAGAAGGGTTTGTCAGTCAGTACTCTGAAGGGTCAGATTTCTGCTCTGTCTATTCTTTTGCACAAACGTCTGGCAGATCTGTCAGATGTTCAATCTTTTGTTCAGGCTCTGGTCGGAATCAGGCCTGTGTTTAAACCTGTTGCTCCTCCTTGGATCTTTAACCTTGTTCTTAAAGTTTTGCAGCAGGCTCAGTTTGAGCCAATGCATTCTGTTGATATTAAGTTGTTATCTTGGAAGGTTTTATTCCTTCTTGCTATTTCCTCTGCTCGCAGCGTTTCTGAACTCTCTGCTCTACAGTGTGATTCCCCTTACCTTATTTTTCATGCTGATAAGGCGGTCCTTCGCACTAAGCTGGAATTTCTCCCTAAGGTAGTGTCTGATCGCAATATAAATCAGGAAATTGTTATTCCTTCTTTGTGCCAATCCTTCTTCCCAGAAGGAACATCTTCTGCATAACCTCGATGTTGTGTGTGCTCTAAAATGTTATCTTCAAGTAAGTAAAGATTTTCAACAATCCTCTGCCCTGTTCATTGTTTTTTTCTGGCAAGCATAGGGGTCAGAATGCCACTTCTACTACCCTTTCTTTCTGGTTGAGAAGTATTATCAGGTTTGCTTATGAAGACAGCTGGTCAGCAACCTCCTGAGAGAATTACGGCTTATTCCACAAGGGCTGTCTCTTCTTCCTGGGCTTTCAAAAATAAAGCCTCTGTGGAATAAATTTGCAAGGCGGCAACTTGGTCCTCTTTGCATACATTTTCAAAATTCTACAAATTTAATACTTTTGCCTCGGCTGAGGCTTCTTTTGGGAGAAAAGTTCTTCAAGTGGTGGTGCCTTCTGTTTAGGTCTGCCTGTCTTGTTCTCCTTCCCTTTTCATTCTATGTCCTCTAGCTTGGGTATTGGTTCCCACTAGTAATTGGAATGACATCGTGGACTCTCCATGCCATAGGAAAGAAAACAAAATTTATGCTTACCTTATAAATTTATTTCCGGGCATGGAGAGTCCACGACCCCACCCTTATTTAATCAACTTCAACAGTTTTTTCTGTAAACCTCAGGCACCTCTATACCCTTGTGTTATCTTCTTTTTCCATTTCCCTTTGGCCGAATGACTGGGGGTTATAGGTAAGGGAACTGACACTTAACAGCTCTGCTGGGGTGCTCCTCCTTCTGGCCAGGAGTTGAATATCCCACTAGTAATTGGAATGACGTTGTTGACTCTCCATGCCTGAAAATAAATAAATTTATCAGGTAGGCATAAATGTTAGTTTTTTTTTTTTTTAATTATGTTAGTTGTTTAACTATTGAAAAAACAAGTGGAACATTTCAATTTCTAAGGTGTACTTTAGTTTATATAAATCAATGTGCACTGCCATGTTGAAATGTAGGTTTCCCTTATCTAATCAATTAGGGGCAGATATAAAACAGGCAATACATTGTCCAAATATACTGAACTGTGCAAACAATGACTGTGGAATATAAAAATGCTAAAATAACTTTCTAACAGGGTTTCCCCCTCAGCCACTCTTTGCACAGTTTAATGTTTGGACACTTTCACTGCCTGTTTCAAATTGTCCTAAGCAAAATAGATTAGATATGAAGCATCCTAGGTTTTAACATGTCAGCACACATTACTGTATAGAAACACTAGTGGTAAAGCCTGTGTACATGGGCCAAAATGTTTAATGAAATAAATATACTTATCCTTCTATCCCTGTCCCTGATCCCCCTCAAACAGCTCTCTAACCCCCCCTCTAACTATTGCCACCATCTTAGGTACTGGCAGCTGTACCTATAAACCCCTTTTTTTTTTACTCTACTCAAAATTCTGTAGTGTAGTGGTCCCACCACCTCCCGCACCCTCAAAACCCTTTTTATTCTTTAAAAAAATAATTCTGTAGTGTATCTGCCCCCTCCCTCCCTGTTCCTTTAATTTCTGTAGTGTAGGACCCTAACACTCCCCACCTCCGCTGCTGAGCCCGCCTCCCGCCCACATCTCCCGCCATCACCAGCAGAAGATCGTTACACAGTGTCATCGTCTAGCGATCAGGCATCTGCACTCATATGGAGGCGGAGCACCTATCGTGCTCCAGCTCCATATGCGGCAGATGCCTGAAGCTTCAGGAGCTCCAGCTTTCGGGTGTAACGTAACAGCTGAGAGTGCTGGAGCTTCCTGAAGCTGTCTCGCAATGCAAGGATTTGGCTGCGTGCACAACCTACGACGGCGAAGGACGCGGTACAAACGCGATTATAGTATAGATAGTGGAAATGGAAAGCTCTTAATTTAATAGGAACATTTGGAAAAAATAAAAAATGAAATTATATTGCAAACTCTTTAGATAATAAAAATGCATAATAAAACAGCAGCTCTGTAAAATCTAAAATAGGATCTGTAAAATAGTTACCTATAGAGAGATAATTACCTCCGTTCAGCTCTTTATTGACTACATTTTAAATTTTTTGCACATATTCATCTAACATCTCCGTGCATAGAGGGTCAGTGATGTTGTGCGTGACATTACTGGTATTCTGAGCATGCACTAGTATCGGATTCCTGTGTGCATGGCATATCTGCGTATGCTGCGTGTACAAGAAAACGTCACAGAATTTGTTATAACTTCTCTCAAGCATTTTTTTTTTTTTACATGAAACTGTATTGCAAAAAAGTGCCGCATGTGGCCCTCTGCCCCGCTAGTTGGCAATCCCTGATAGAAATGATTACAAAGTAACAAGAAAGGAAACAAATAATTACAAACTGCTGATAACAAAAAATACTTTTATACATTTGCAGTCATCATTTTTTTTTCTAGATGTCACCCTTTCCTGCCAGTCTAACATTCTGACTCTTCATGCCAAACAAAATGACCCATCACCTCTTCAAAAGGACGATTCTGCAGATGCCCAACAAAAGTTTGTGTCCTCTGGCAAAACGATTAATGTGGATGGCAGGAAAGCAACTGTGATGCCAACATGCCAGCAGAATACAGATAGCTCAACGCTGCCTCCAGGTAAAAGTTTCACGTAGGTCTCGCTTAGAGTGCAAAGGTCTTTGTGATGTAGATAATGAAAGAGATGGGTATAACTAGCTGGGGTACCGGGGATGCTGTCATTACCGATACAATGTTCCAGATGATCCCCTCTGATCTTAATATCTCTGTCTCTTACTCTCTCTCTCTCTTTTTCTCTCTCTCTTTTTTTCTCTCTCTCTCTTTTTCTCTCTCTCACTCTCTTTTTATCTTTTTCTCTCTCTCTCTCTTTTTCTCTCTTTCTCTCTCTCTCTCTTTTTCTCTCTCTTTCTCTCTCTTTTTCTCTCTCTCTTTTTGTCTCTCTCTTTTCTCCTGTTAAGTGTAGTCAGTCCACGGGTCATCCATTACTTATGGGATTATATCTCCTCCCTAACAGGAAGTGCAAGAGGATCACCCAAGCAGAGCTGCTATATAGCTCCTCCCCTCTACGTCATATCCAGTCATTCTCTTGCACCTAACTTAAAGATAGGACGTGTGAGAGGACTGTGGTGTGTTAAACTTAGTTTTTATTCTTCAATCAAAAGTTTATTTTAGGGGGGGCGGAGCTAACACTGGAGCTGAGCGGTCGCATCTCAAGGTGGCTCCGGCTGCACTATATACAAAATACTAATTTAGCGACCGCTCTAGCTCCCTTATTCCAATAACAGCTGGAATTAGCAAAGACAGAGGCATCAGAGATTTAAAATCCAATGGTGATATATCTCTTGGATGTAACCCTATCCCACCCATGTTGGCTTTGCAGATCAGAGTGCTAAGCAGCGGCCATTTCCCTTTTACCTACGCAGCAAAAAAATAGCGGGGAAAAACTGACTTTTTGAACTACATTATTTCTATGGCGACAGCTGCAGTGAAAAGCAATATGGAACCAGCGGTATATATACTCAGAGAACTTGGTAATCTCCTGGCCGGTTATCAGGCTGTATTTTCACACACGCTCAAGATGGCAGTTCAAGCGGTCGCTACGGATTCTACCACCTTGCACCATGTCTCCACAGTAGTTTGTGAAATGGATGGCGCCTTGGGGCCCCGGCAGCCATCATCCACCCTGCACGATCCATGGAGAAACATGGTAGTGAGCCCCGTGAACGCTGCTTTTCCAGCTGATCAGCCGGCTGATGTGTGGACTCAGGATGAGGCGGTGAGCATGTCTCCCCCCTGTCATGTAAATAGAACCATCGAGGCAGCGGTCTGTACCGTTCCTGCAACTGTCCAGATACCTCCTGTGCTTAGGGCTGGGAAATACCTTTACTCACTAACATGGCTGTTTGTTAGGGAGATCCTGGAGGGAGATCACCTACCTGCTGTTGCGGTGGAAGAGAACAGAGCAGGTCCATCACTAGGTTCAGAGTTAACAACTCCTAGAGGCATTGGCTAGATGAACTATCCGACAGATCCTTAAGCCCATTATGCTCTTTGTGGATCTAATGGAGATATTGGTTATTAGAAAGACTTGTTTGAATGTTGGCAATACGCCTGGTCACACACACCGTTAGCCCTGTGTTTTAGGCAGGATACAATGCTAATCACCTTTTTTATTATTACTGTTCCCTGTATACCTTATCCTATCATACTTGTTTGTCTTAAAGTTTAAGAATGTTGCGTGGGGTGAAGTGAATGACTGCTATCGTATCTGCTACCTTTAATCACATACTTGTAGTGCTCATAACGATCCCTGCTTTGTTTGCTTAAGGAATGATTATTTATATGATGGGGCATCATTCATGGGAATACCTGCACTCAATGTGGACAATTTATCTATGTTGGTTATATCTCTTTACAATGGGCTGTTGCATAAATGTGCTCTATTTAACTTAACCATGTTCTGGCTTACAAAGGTAGTTTGCATCTGAGCTATGCTGTTACATCTGGCTTTGATGCTATATCATGTCATAGGAGTACCTGAAGGATGAATGTTTTAGAAGTTCATATGCTTGATATTTTACTAAGTGGCACGGTCCTATTTTACAGATCGTGGTTCTTGGTTTAGTGTTCAATTGTTGCTCACTAGTAGAGGATGTAATTGCTAACTCTCACCACTGGAGGGGAGTCTTAGCTTGCTTATGCAGTGTTTCAAACCTGTACATATTTACTTTGCAAAACATCTGATTGATACTTTCCTATGAAGATCCGTAGTTTTGAATCTCTGTAGCTATTAATGTAACAGCTGTGCTCCTTGCTATTCTTGTTTCCTGGGTCCCAATGATTGCAGTGGATTAAGGTATTTAATATATTTAGAACTAGGTTACAGTTTAATAAGGTTAATCCAGCTACATCGCCAATTGTTGTGAACATGTTTACTATTTGCCTCTCTATATTCTTAATATTGTTACCATATGTAAAGACATTATTTCTGTGCCCCAAGTATAACACATTGAGAGTAGCTCTAATTTAGCAGTTCTCTCTAGATATAAGTTTTAGTTACTGGGTGTCTTTAGTTCATAGTCTTTTTCTATATACTTTGGCCTGCAACATCTATATACCCAAGGCTTGTGTAATTAAAGTAGATAGATGAGCCACATTTTCCTCAGCTAAACTATACTCTCCATATAGGTTCTCTCTATACCTATACATACATACCTGTTATACCAAGTTTTCCTGTTTGAATTTTAACTGCTTATGGGGTACCTGACAAACCTTATCATTTTTGCTGTTAGCTTCTAATCTCTCATACCGCATATTGCTTGATACCGCTATAATGGAACTAACTATAGTCTATATAGTCTCATATAATTTGTTCCAAATTTTTTATACTCTGGATAAGGAATACCCATATAGTCAGCTAGTTCAAGGTTAATACTCTAGTTTAGAGTTAATTTCTCTCTACTTTCCCTATAGCTATTCATATGCTTATAAGGCCATACACAGAGACATAATGAGCCCTCACCTACCTCGTTCAAGCAATCAACTATAGTAGCCGACCCATCTGCAATCTCTTACAGATGATAGTGATCGACATACATAGAAATTACTCAGATGTTTTACAGGCTTCTCATGTATATCCTACCACCTCCTACCCCCCACCCCATATTATACACCTCCTTTTATAGGAGGGTTAAATACGCGGTTCTCCTTGCAAATACCGCACCCCATTTCCCTTCTTCATTAGCAAAATCTTGCAGTTTGTCAAGATATTTAGAACGTTCCGAAACATAACAAAGTTTGAAGATGTAGCCTGAATATTCCTAAATGTTTCAGAAGCTTTTATCAGTTGAAAATTTTATTCTAATTTGCCATAGGTTCAAGAGAGACCATTTCTACCACTCTATTTCCTCTAGACATCATTTTAGATGACAGGAGTCCAAAAGTGGCTTCTTTTATTAGGAGAGGAAAATAATATAAAGCAGAAAATGAGGTTTCAGTTTTGTCTGTTACATATAAATATGGTGATGTTACTTTGGGTTTTCTCATGACAAATCTTTACCTGCATGTGACTATAGCATAGTTTTGAACTCTTAAGTAATGTCATAGTTTAAAAGAATGATTTTGAATACCTATGTAACATGTGTATTTGATGTTTTTTTTTTTTTTTGTCAATAACCTCAATAAAAAACTTATTTAAAAAAAAAAAAAAAAAAAAAAAAAGTTTATTTTAAACGGCACCAGAGTGTGTTGTTTGTTCTCAAGCAGCATTAGAAGAAGAATCTGCTTGAGTTTTTTCTATGATCTTAGCAGTCGTAACTAAGATCCACTTGCTGTTCTCGGCCATTCTGAGGAGTGAGGTAACTTCAGAACAGGGGAATAGCATGCAGGGCCCCCCTGCAAATGAGGTATGTGCAGTAAATTATTTTCTAAGGAATGGAATTGACTGAGAAAATACTGCTAATACCGATGTAATGTAAGTGCAGCCTTAAATGCAGTAGTAGCGACTGGTATCAAGCTGATATGTATGTATACTCTGAGGTATTTCTGGGGAATGGAATTTCACTAAGAAAATACTGTCTATATTAAAGTAATATTTGAGCCTGCACTGCAGTGAAAGCGACTAGCAGCAGGTTTATTAATAACACTTCATAATTTCAAATTTAAAACGTTTACTGGCATGTTAATCGTTTTTTCTGAGGTACTTGGTGATAAAACTTTATGGGCATGATTTTTACCACATGGCTGTCGTTTTTTATGCATAAAAACAGTTTACTGAGCTTCCCCACTATTGTAATAGGAGTGGGAGGGGCCTATTTTAGCGCTTTATTGCGCAGTAAAAATTTAGTCACAGTCTTCCTAGTTCTTCCTCCATGATCCAGGACGTCTCTACAGAGCCCAGGGGTCTCCAAAACTAGTTTTGAGGGAGGTAATCAGTCACAGCAGACCTGTGACAGTGTGTTTGACTGTGATAAAAACGTTTATTATTTCAATTGTTATCCGTTTTGGGTGTTAAGGGGTTAATCATCCTTTTGCTGGTGGGTGCAATCCTCTGCTAACTTTATACATTTTCTGTCAAAAATTGGTTGTTTTAACATATTTGGGTCATTGTTAATTCAAATGTGTCACATTTTTATGTTTTTCTTAAAGGCGCAGTAGCGTTTTTTATATAGCTTGTAAATTTATTTAAAAGTTTTTTTCCAAGCTTGCTAGTTTTATTGCTAGTCTGTTTAAACATGTCTGACACAGATGAATCTGTTTGTTCACTATGTTTAAAGGCCAATGTGGAGCCCAATAGAAATTTGTGCACTCAATGTATAGATGCTACTTTGAATAAAAGTAAAACTTTATATGTTAAGAAAATATCACCAGACAACGAGGGGGAAGTTATGCCGACTAACTCTCCTCACGTGTCAGTACATTCGCCTCCCGCTCAGGAGGTGCGTGATATTGTGGCGCCAAGTTCATCAGGGCGGCCCTTACAAATCACTTTGCAAGACATGGCTAATGTTATGACTGAAGTACTATCTAAATTGCCAGAATTAAGAGGTAAACGCGATCACTCTGGTGTAAGAACAGAGTGCGCTGATAATAGTAGAGCCATGTCTGATACTGCGTCACAATTTGCAGAACATGAGGACGGAGAGCTTCATTCTGTGGGTGACGGATCTGATCCAAGTAAACTGGATTCAGAGATTTCAAATTTTAAATTTAAGATTGAGAACCTCCGTGTATTACTAGGGGAGGTATTAGCGGCTCTGAATGATTGTAACACGGTTGCAATTCCAGAGAAAGTATGTAGGCTGGATAAATATTTTGCGGTACCGACGTGTACTGACGTTTTTCCTATACCTAAAAGGCTTACAGAAATTGTTAACAAGGAGTGGGATAGACCCGGTGTGCCTTTTTCACCCCCTCCTATATTTAGAAAGATGTTTCCAATAGACGCCGCCACACGGGACCTATGGCAGACGGTCCCTAAGGTGGAGGGAGCAGTTTCTACTTTGGCTAAGCGCACCACTATCCCGGTGGAGGATAGCTGTGCTTTTTCAGATCTAATGGATAAAAAGTTAGAGGGTTACCTTAAGAAAATGTTTGTTCAGCAAGGTTTTATATTACAACCCCTTGCATGCATCGCGCCTGTCACTGCTGCGGCGGCATTCTGGTTTGAGTCTCTGGAAGAGACCCTTAGCACAGCTCCATTGGATGAGATTATAAACAAGCTTAAAGCCCATAAGCTAGCTAATTCATTTATTTCTGATGCCGTAGTACACTTAACCAAACTTACGGCTAAGAACTCCGGATTCGCCATTCAAGCGCGCAGAGCGCTGTGGCTTAAATCCTGGCCAGCTGATGTGAGTTCTAAATCTAAATTGCTTAATATTCCTTTCAAAGGGCAGACATTATTCGGGCCCGGCTTGAAAGAAATTATCGCTGACATTACTGGAGGTAAGGGCCATGCCCTGCCTCAAGACAGGGCCAAACCAAAGGCTAAACAGTCTAATTTTCGTGCCTTTCGTAATTTCAAGACAGGAGCAGCATCAACTTCCTCTGCTCCAAGACAGGAAGGAACTGTTGCTCGCTTCAGACAGGGCTGGAAACCTAACCAGTCCTGGAACAAGGGCAAGCAGGCCAGAAAACCTGCTGCTGCCCCTAAGACAGCATGAAGTGAGGGCCCCCGATCCGGAAACGGATATAGTGGGGGGCAGACTTTCTCTCTTTGCCCAGGCTTGGGCAAGAGATGTCCAGGATCCCTGGGCGTTGGAAATCATATCTCAGGGATATCTTCTGGATTTCAAGGCTTCTCCTCCACAAGGGAGATTTCATCTTTCAAGGTTATCAGCAAATCAGATAAAGAAAGAGGCATTTCTACGATGTGTACAAGACCTCTTACTAATGGGAGTGATCCACCCAGTTCCGCGGTCGGAACACGGGCAAGGATTCTATTCAAATCTGTTTGTGGTCCCCAAAAAAGAGGGAACCTTCAGACCAATCTTGGACTTAAAGATCCTAAACAAATTCCTAAGAGTTCCATCGTTCAAAATGGAAACTATTCGAACCATCTTACCCATGATCCAAGAGGGTCAGTACATGACCACAGTGGATTTAAAGGATGCCTACCTTCACATACCGATTCACAAGGACCATTACCGGTATCTAAGATTTGCCTTCCTAAACAGGCATTACCAGTTTGTAGCTCTTCCCTTCGGGTTAGCTACGGCTCCAAGAATCTTTACAAAGGTTCTGGGCTCTCTTCTGGCGGTACTAAGACCGCGAGGCATAGCGGTAGCTCCGTACCTAGACGACATTCTGATACAAGCGTCAAGTTTCCAAACTGCCAAATCTCATACAGAGTTAGTTCTGGCATTTCTAAGGTCGCATGGGTGGAAGGTGAACGTAGAAAAGAGTTCTCTATTGCCACTCACAAGAGTTCCCTTTCTAGGGACTCTTATAGATTCTGTAAAAATGAAAATTTACCTGACGGAGGACAGGTTATCAAAACTTCTAAATGCTTGCCGTGTCCTTCATTCCATTCAACAGCCGTCAGTGGCTCAGTGCATGGAGCTAATCGGCTTAATGGTAGCGGCAATGGAAATAGTACCATTTGCGCGCCTGCATCTCAGACCGCTGCAATTGTGCATGCTAAGTCAGTGGAATGGGGATTACTCAGATTTGTCCCCTCTGCTAAATCTGGATCAAGAGACCAGAGATTCTCTTCTATGGTGGCTTTCTCGGCCACATCTGTCCAAGGGGATGCCCTTCCGCAGGCCAGATTGGACGATTGTAACAACAGACGCCAGCCTTCTAGGTTGGGGCGCAGTCTGGAATTCCCTGAAGGCTCAGGGATCATGGACTCAGGAGGAGAGACTCCTTCCAATAAACATTCTGGAATTAAGAGCAATTTTCAATGCTCTTCTGGCTTGGCCTCAGTTAGCAACTCTGAGGTTCATCAGATTTCAGTCGGACAACATCACGACTGTGGCTTACATCAACCATCAAGGAGGAACAAGGAGTTCCCTAGCGATGATGGAAGTCTCAAAGATAATTCGCTGGGCAGAGTCTCACTCTTGCCACCTGTCAGCGATCCACATCCCAGGCGTGGAGAACTGGGAGGCGGATTTTCTAAGTCGCCAGACCTTTCATCCGGGGGAGTGGGAACTTCATCCGGAGGTGTTTGCCCAACTGCTTCATCATTGGGGCAAACCAGATCTGGATCTCATGGCGTCTCGCCAGAACGCCAAGCTACCTTGTTACGGATCCAGGTCCAGGGACCCGGGAGCGGTGCTGATAGATGCTCTGACAGCACCTTGGTTCTTCAACATGGCTTATGTGTTTCCACCCTTCCCGATGCTTCCTTGATTGATTGCCACGATCAAACAGGAGAGAGCATCGGTGATTCTAATAGCGCCTGCGTGGCCACGCAGGACCTGGTATGCAGATCTAGTGGACATGTCGTCCTGTCCACCATGGTCTCTGCCTCTGAGACAGGACCTTCTGATTCAGGGTCCTTTCAAACATCCAAATCTAATTTCTCTGAGGCTGACTGCATGGAGATTGAACGCTTGATTCTATCAAAGCGTGGATTCTCGGAGTCAGTGATTGATACCTTAATACAGGCTAGGAAACCTGTTACCAGGAAAATTTACCATAAAATATGGCGCAAATACTTATATTGGTGCGAATCCAAGAGTTACTCATGGAGTAAGGTTAGAATTCCTAGGATATTGTCTTTTCTACAAGAATGTTTAGAAAAGGGTTTATCTGCTAGTTCGTTAAAGGGACAGATTTCAGCTCTGTCTATCCTTTTACACAAACGTCTGGCAGAAGTTCCAGACGTTCAGGCTTTTTGTCAGGCTTTGGCTAGGATTAAGCCTGTGTTTAAGA
>NC_069509.1:128484142-128576642 GCF_027579735.1 Bombina bombina | reverse complement strand
CCTGCATCTAACTTTGCATAAGCGTCTGCTTGTGCAATGCGGCCCCCTGCAGGGGACGCGTGAGCAGGGCCTGTCAATCACCTAGATCAGATAAGTCCAGGGGATTGCAAACCAGAGCTGGTGTATAGGTTAGGAAGCAGCGGTCTGATGCGAGCCGGCAACTGAAGACTCTCCAAGGCTTACATCTGAACTTTGCTCCGATGTAGACAAATAAGTCCCAACGGGAAAGGGTTAAGAAATTATAAAAAAAAAAAATCCTTAATGAAACAAACAAAAATATATCTTTTGAGCTTTTTTAATGCATAAACAAAAAAAGAGAAACCAACAAATTTTTGTACAAATAGGAGCTTTACACAAAAGTAAAATAATTACTTTTTACATGACTGAATAAAACACTATTAGGAAATGACAACGAACCATGCAAGTAAATATTAAGGATGGTACAAAAAATGAATAATATTTGTTTACAAAATCACATTTGCAATGGAAAAACAGAATTTATGTTTACCTGATAAATTACTTTCTCCAACGGTGTGTCCGGTCCACGGCGTCATCCTTACTTGTGGGATATTCTCTTCCCCAACAGGAAATGGCAAAGAGCCCAGCAAAGCTGGTCACATGATCCCTCCTAGGCTCCGCCTTCCCCAGTCATTCGACCGACGTAAAGGAGGAATATTTGCATAGGAGAAATCATATGATACCGTGGTGACTGTAGTTAAAGAAAATAAATCATCAGACCTGATTAAAAAACCAGGGCGGGCCGTGGACCGGACACACCGTTGGAGAAAGTAATTTATCAGGTAAACATAAATTCTGTTTTCTCCAACATAGGTGTGTCCGGTCCACGGCGTCATCCTTACTTGTGGGAACCAATACCAAAGCTTTAGGACACGGATGATGGGAGGGAGCAAATCAGGTCACCTAGATGGAAGGCACCACGGTTTGCAAAACCTTTCTCCCAAAAATAGCCTCAGAAGAAGCAAAAGTATCAAATTTGTAAAATTTGGTAAAAGTGTGCAGTGAAGACCAAGTCGCTGCCTTACATATCTGATCAACAGAAGCCTCGTTATTAAAGGCCCATGTGGAAGCCACGGCCCTAGTGGAATGAGCTGTGATTCTTTCAGGAGGCTGCCGTCCGGCAGTCTCATAAGCCAATCTGATGATGCTTTTAAGCCAAAAAGATAGAGAGGTAGAAGTTGCTTTTTGACCTCTCCTTTTACCAGAATAAACAACAAACAAGGAAGATGTTTGTCTGAAATCCTTTGTAGCATCTAAATAGAATTTTAGAGCACGGACAACGTCCAAATTGTGTAACAAACGTTCCTTCTATGAAACTGGATTCGGACACAAAGAAGGTACAACTATCTCCTGGTTAATATTTTTGTTGGAAACAACCTTCGGAAGAAAACCAGGCTCAGTACGTAAAACCACCTTATCTGCATGGACCAGATAGGGCGGAGAACACTGCAGAGCAGATAACTCAGAAACTCTTCTAGCGGAAGAAATTGCAACCTAAAACAAAACTTTCCAAGATAATAACTTAATATCTACGGAATGTAAGGGTTCAAACGGAACCCCTTGAAGAACTGAAAGAACTAGATTAAGACTCCAGGGAAGAGTCAAAAGTCTGTAAACAGGCTTGATTCTAACCAGAGCCTGAACAAACGCTTAAACGTCTGGCACAGCTGCCAGCCTTTTGTGAAGTAAAACAGATAAAGCAGAGATCTGTCCCTTCAGAGAACTCGCAGAAAATCCTTTCTCCAAACCTTCTTGTAGAAAGGAAAGAATCTTAGGAATTTTTATCTTGTTCCATGGGAATCCTTTAGATTCACACCAACAGATATATTTTTTCCATATATTATGGTAAATTTTTCTAGTTACAGGCTTTCTAGCCTGAATAAGAGTATCTATTACAGAATCTGAAAACCCACGCTTTGATAAAATCAAGCGTTCAAACTCCAAGCAGTCAGTTGGAGGAAAACCAGATTCGGATGTTCGAATGGACCCTGAATAAGAAGGTCCTGTCTCAAAGGTAGCTTCCATGGTGGAGCCGATGACACATTCACCAGGTCTGCATACCAAGTCCTGCGTGGCCACACAGGAACTATCAAGGTCACCGAAGCCCTCTCCAGATTGATCCTGGCTACCAGCCTGGAAATGAGAGGAAACGGTGGGAATACATAAGCTAGGTTGAAGATCCAAGGTGCTACTATTGTATCCAATAGAGTCGCCTTGGGATCCCTGGATTTGGACCCGTAACAAGGGACCATGAAGTTCTGACGAGAGGCCATCAGAACCATGTCTGGAATGCCCCATAATTGAGTTATTTGGGCAAAGATTTCCAGATGGAGTTCCCACTCCCCCGGATGCTCCTCCATCGCCAGGGAACTCCTTGTTACCCCCTGATGGTTGATATATGTAACAGTCGTCATGATGTCTGATTGAAACCTTATGAATTTGGCCTTTGCTAGTCGAGGCCAAGCCTTGAGAGCATTGAATATCGCTCTCAGTTCCATTATGTTTATCGGGAGAAGAGAGTCTTCCCGAAACCATAGACCCTGAGTTTTCAGGGGTTCCCAGACCGCGCCCCAGCCCACCAGACTGGCGTCGGTCGTGACAATGACCTATTCTGGTCTGCGGAAGCTCATTCCCTGTGACAGGTTGTCCAGGGTCAGCCACCAACGGAGTGAATCTCTGGTTATTTGATCTACTTGTATCGTCGGAGACAAGTCTGTATAATCCCCATTCCACTGTCTGAGCATGCACAGGTGCAATGGTCTTAGATGAATTTGTGCAAAAGGAACTATGTCCATTGCCGCAACCATCAAACCTATTACTTCCATGGACTGCGCTATGGAAGGAAGAAGAACAGAATGAAGTACCTGACAACAGCTTAGAAGTTTTGATTTTCTGGCCTCTGTCAGAAAAACCTTCATTTCTAAGGAAACTATTATTGTTCCCAAGAAGGGAACTCTTGTTGACGGGGACAGAGAACTTTTTTCTATGTTCACTTTCCACCTGTGAGATCTGAGAAAGGCTAGGACAATGTCCGTATGAGCCCTTGCTTTTGACAGAGACGACACTTGAATCAGGATGTCGTCCAAGTAAGGTACTACTGCAATGCCCCTTGGTCTTAGCACCGCTAGAAGGGACCCTAGTACCCTTGTGAAAATCCTTGGAGCAGTGGCTAATCCGAATGGAAGTGCCACAGGTAATGCTTGTCCAGAAAGGCGAACCTTAGGAACCGAAAATGTTCCTTGTGGATAGGAATACGTAGGTACGCATCCTTTAAGTCCACCGTGGTCATGAATTGACCTTCCTGGATGGTAGGAAGGATCATTCGAATGGTTTCCATTTTGAATGATGAAACCCTTAGAAACTTGTTTAGAATCTTGAGATCTAAAATAGGTCTGAATGTTCCCTCTTTTTTGGGAATTATGAACAGGTTGGAGTAAAAACCCATCCCTTGTTCTCCTAATGGAACAGGATGAATCACTCCCATGCTTAACAGGTCTTCTACACAGTGTAAGAATGCCTGTTCGAAGATAAGTGAGACCCGTGGAACCTTCCCCTTGGGGGTAGTTCCCTGAATTCCAGGAGATAACCTTGAGAAACTATTTCTAGCGCCCAAGGATCCTGAACATCTCTTGCCCCAGCCTGAGCAAAGAGAGAAAGTCTGCCCCCCACCAGATCGGGGGCCAACACTTCATGCTGTTTTGGTAGCAGTGGCAGGTGACTTGGCCTGCTTACCCTTGTTCCAGCCTTGCATCGGCCTCCAGGCTGGCTTGGTTTGAGAAGTATTACCCTCTTGCTTAGAGGGTGTAGAATTTGAGGCTGGTCCGTTTCTGCGAAAGGGACGAAAATTTGGCTTCTTTTTAGCCTTAAAAGACCTATCCAGAGGAAGGGCGTAGCCCTTTCCCCCAGTGATGTCTGAAATAATCTCTTTCAAGTCAGGGCCAAACAGTGTTTTACCCTTGAAAGGGATGTTAAGCAAAAGCGCTCTGCGCGCCACGATAGCAAACCCTGAATTATTCGCCGCTAATCTAGCTAATTGCAAAGCGGCATCTAAAATAAAAAAGAGTTAGCCAATTTAAGAGCTTGAACTCTGTCCAAAACCTCCTCGTACGAAGATTCTTTATTGAGCGACTTTTCTAGTTCTTCGAACCAGAAACACGCAGCTGTAGTGACAGGAACAATGCATGAAATTGGTTGTAGAAGGTAACCTTGCTGAACAAACATCTTTTTAAGCAAACCCTCTAACCTTTAATCCATAGGATCTTGAAAGCACAACTATCTTCTATAGGAATAGAAGTGCGTTTGTTTAGAGTAGAAACCGCCCCCTCGACCTTGGGGACTGTATGCTATAAGTCCTTTCTGGGGTCGACTATAGGAACTAATTTCTTAAATATAGGGGGAGGACAAAAGGTATGCCGGGCCTTTCCCACTCCTTATTTACTATGTCCGCCACCCGCTTGGGTATAGGAAAAACATCGGGGGGCACCGGAACCTCTAGGAACTTGTCCATCTTACCTAATTTCTCTGGAATGACCAAATTGTCACAATCATCCAGAGTAGATAATACCTCCTTAAGTAGTGCGTGGAGATGTTGAAATTTAAATTTAAAAGTTACAATATCAGGTTCTGCTTGTTGAGAAATTTTCCCTGAATCTGAAATTTCTCCCTCAGACAAAACCTCCCTCCTGGCCCCTTCAGATAGGTGTGAGGGTATGTCAGAACAGATATCATCAGCGTCCTCTTGCTCTTCAGTGTTTAAAACAGAGCAATCACGCCTTCTCTGATAAGTAGGCATTTTGGAAAAAATGCATGCAATAGAATTATCCATTACAGCCATTAATTGTTGTATGGTAATAAGTATTGGCGCACTAGATGTACTAGGGGCCTCTTGTGTGGGCAAAACTGGTGTAGACACAGAAGGGGATGATGCAGTACCATGCTTACTCCCCTCATTAGAGGAATCATCTTGGGCAATATCATATCTATGGCATTATTATCCCTACTTTGTTTGGACATTATGACACAAATATATCACATATATTTAAATGGGGAGACACATTGGCTTTCATACATATAGAACATCGTTATCTGATGGTTCAGACATGTTAAACAGGCTTAAACTTGTCAACAAAGCCCAAAAAACGTTTTACAATAAAACCGTTACTGTTCCTTTAAATTTCAAACTGAACACACTTTATTACTGAATATGTGAAAAAGTATGAAGGAATTGTTCAAATTTCACCACAGTAACTTAAAGCCTTAAAAGTATTGCACACCAAATTTGAAAGCTTTAACCCTTAAAATGACGGAACCGGAGCCATTTTTACATTTAACCCCTATACAGTCCCAGGTATCTGCTTTCCTGAGACCCAACCAAGCCCAGAGGGGAATACGATACCAAATGATGCCTTCTATAAGCTTTTTCAGTGGTTCTTAGCTCCTCACACATGCATCTGCATGCCATGCTTTCCAAAAACAACTGCGCATTAGAGGCGCGAAAATGAGGCTCTGTCTATGACTAGAAAAGGCCCCCAGTGAAAAAGGTGTCCAATACAGTGCCTGACGTTTTTATTAAAACAATCCCCAAGATTTAACAACTATTAAAAGTAATAATCTGCCAAATATACTTAGTAAAGTAATCGTTTTAGCCCAGAAAAATGTCTACCAGTTTTTTAAGCCCTAATGAAGCCCTTTATTCTTTTACTTAAACTAAGAAAATGGCTTACCGGTTCCCATAGGGAAAATGACAGCTTCCAGCATTACCGAGTCTTGTTAGAAATGTGTCATACCTCAAGCAGCAAAAGTCTGCTCACTGTTTCCCCCAACTGAAGTTAATTCCTCTCAACAGTCCTGTGTGGAAACAGCCATCGATTTTAGTAACGGTTGCTAAAATCATTTTCCTCTTACAAACAGAAATCTTCATCTCTTTCCTGTTTCAGAGTAAATAGTACATACCAGCACTATTTTAAAATAACAAACTCTTGATTGAAGAATAAAAACTACATTTAAACACCAAAAAACTCTAAGCCATCTCCGTGGAGATGTTGCCTGTACAACGGCAAAGAGAATGACTGGGGAAGGCGGAGCCTAGGAGGGATCATGTGACCAGCTTTGCTGGGCTCTTTGCCATTTCCTGTTGGGGAAGAGAATATCCCACAAGTAAGGATGACGCCGTGGACCGGACACACCTATGTTGGAGAAATATAGTATGCTGGTAAATGTGCCGTGAAACACAGATAATATATTAAAGGGACATTATACAATTATATTATATTATAAATCCTAACTACACAGAAGCGTTGTGACACTATATTTTATCTTATCACTTTTGTCTTTTTCTGTTCTTGTTTGAAGCTGGCTGTTACTATACTATTTACTTTTTCACTTTATAGTAGTTTATCCACTGTCTGAATCTAGACTTAATGGAAAATGTCTGCTATTTCTTTGAAATATTTTATAACCAAATTTGAAGCATGATAAAATTAGATAGATACAGTCAAATTAAACTTTAATGGTTAAAATGGAGCATGCAGTTATAAGAGACTTTCTAATGTACGTTTATTATCAAATTGAGCACATTTATATAGGAACACATTATGAGGCACCAGCTACTACTGAGCATGTGCAAGAGTTCTCAATCTGTGATTGGCTGATGGCTGTCATGTGATACAGGGGGACAGCAAACTGAAGTAAATTTTTTTAATTTGTCAGAAAAAAAACAGAATTTATGTTTACCTGATAAATTACTTTCTCCAACGGTGTGTCCGGTCCACGGCGTCATCCTTACTTGTGGAATATTCTCTTCCCCAACAGGAAATGGCAAAGAGCCCAGCAAAGCTGGTCACATGATCCCTCCTAGGCTCCGCCTACCCCAGTCATTCGACCGACGTTAAGGAGGAATATTTGCATAGGAGAAACCATATGGTACCGTGGTGACTGTAGTTAAAGAAAATAAATTATCAGACCTGATTAAAAAACCAGGGCGGGCCGTGGACCGGACACACCGTTGGAGAAAGTAATTTATCAGGTAAACATAAATTCTGTTTTCTCCAACATAGGTGTGTCCGGTCCACGGCGTCATCCTTACTTGTGGGAACCAATACCAAAGCTTTAGGACACGGATGAAGGGAGGGAGCAAATCAGGTCACCTAAATGGAAGGCACCACGGCTTGCAAAACCTTTCTCCCAAAAATAGCCTCAGAAGAAGCAAAAGTATCAAACTTGTAAAATTTGGTAAAAGTGTGCAGTGAAGACCAAGTCGCTGCCCTACATATCTGATCAACAGAAGCCTCGTTCTTGAAGGCCCATGTGGAAGCCACAGCCCTAGTGGAATGAGCTGTGATTCTTTCGGGAGGCTGCCGTCCGGCAGTCTCGTAAGCCAATCTGATGATGCTTTTAATCCAAAAAGAGAGAGAGGTAGAAGTTGCTTTTTGACCTCTCCTTTTACCGGAATAAACAACAAACAAGGAAGATGTTTGTCTAAAATCCTTTGTAGCATCTAAATAGAATTTTAGAGCGCGAACAACATCCAAATTGTGCAACAAACGTTCCTTCTTTGAAACTGGTTTCGGACACAGAGAAGGTACGATAATCTCCTGGTTAATGTTTTTGTTAGAAACAACTTTTGGAAGAAAACCAGGTTTAGTACGTAAAACCACCTTATCTGCATGGAACACCAGATAAGGAGGAGAACACTGCAGAGCAGATAATTCTGAAACTCTTCTGGCAGAAGAAATTGCAACTAAAAACAAAACTTTCCAAGATAATAATTTAATATCAACGGAATGCAAGGGTTCAAACGGAACCCCCTGAAGAACTGAAAGAACTAAATTGAGACTCCAAGGAGGAGTCAAAGGTTTGTAAACAGGCTTAATTCTAACCAGAGCCTGAACAAAAGCTTGAACATCTGGCACAGCAGCCAGTTTTTTGTGAAGTAACACCGACAAGGCAGAAATCTGTCCCTTCAGGGAACTTGCAGATAATCCTTTTTCCAATCCTTCTTGAAGGAAGGATAGGATCCTAGGAATCTTAACCTTGTCCCAAGGGAATCCTTTAGATTCACACCAACAGATATATTTTTTCCAAATTTTGTGGTAAATCTTTCTAGTTACAGGCTTTCTGGCCTGAACAAGAGTATCGATAACAGAATCTGAGAACCCTCGCTTCGATAAAATCAAGCGTTCAATCTCCAAGCAGTCAGCTGGAGTGAAACCAGATTCGGATGTTCGAACGGACCCTGAACAAGAAGGTCTCGTCTCAAAGGTAGCTTCCAAGGTGGAGCCGATGACATATTCACCAGATCTGCATACCAAGTCCTGCGTGGCCACGCAGGAGCTATCAAGATCACCGACGCCCTCTCCTGATTGATCCTGGCTACCAGCCTGGGGATGAGAGGAAAGGGCGGGAACACATAAGCTAGTTTGAAGGTCCAAGGTGCTACTAGTGCATCCACTAGAGCCGCCTTGGGATCCCTGGATCTGGACCCGTAGCAAGGAACTTTGAAGTTCTGACGAGAGGCCATCAGATCCATGTCTGGAATGCCCCACAGCTGAGTGACTTGGGCAAAGATTTCCGGATGGAGTTCCCACTCCCCCGGATGCAATGTCTGACGACTCAGAAAATCCGCTTCCCAATTTTCCACTCCTGGGATGTGGATAGCAGA
This sequence comes from Bombina bombina, assembly GCF_027579735.1. Taxonomy (NCBI): domain Eukaryota; kingdom Metazoa; phylum Chordata; class Amphibia; order Anura; family Bombinatoridae; genus Bombina; species Bombina bombina. The sequence goes on along the minus strand of NC_069509.1, from coordinate 128,567,965 downwards.
CAGGTGGCAGGAGTGAGACTCCGCCCATAGAATGATTTTGGTCACTTCTTCCATCGCTAGGGAACTCCTTGTTCCCCCCTGATGGTTGATGTACGCAACAGTTGTCATGTTGTCTGATTGAAACCGTATGAACTTGGCCCTCGCTAGCTGAGGCCAAGCCTTGAGAGCATTGAATATCGCTCTCAGTTCCAGAATATTTATCGGTAGAAGAGATTCTTCCCGAGACCAAAGACCCTGAGCTTTCAGGGATCCCCAGACCGCGCCCCAGCCCATCAGACTGGCGTCGGTCGTGACAATGACCCACTCTGGTCTGCGGAATGTCATCCCTTGTGACAGGTTGTCCAGGGACAGCCACCAACGGAGTGAGTCTCTGGTCCTCTGATTTACTTGTATCTTCGGAGACAAGTCTGTATAGTCCCCATTCCACTGACTGAGCATGCACAGTTGTAATGGTCTTAGATGAATGCGCGCAAAAGGAACTATGTCCATTGCCGCTACCATCAACCCGATCACTTCCATGCACTGAGCTATGGAAGGAAGAGGAACGGAATGAAGTATCCGACAAGAGTCTAGAAGTTTTGTTTTTCTGGCCTCTGTTAGAAAAATCCTCATTTCTAAGGAGTCTATAATTGTTCCCAAGAAGGGAACCCATGTTGACGGGGATAGAGAACTCTTTTCCACGTTCACTTTCCATCCGTGAGATCTGAGAAAGGCCAGGACGATGTCCGTGTGAGCCTTTGCTTGAGGAAGGGACGACGCTTGAATCAAAATGTCGTCCAAGTAAGGTACTACAGCAATGCCCCTTGGTCTTAGCACAGCTAGAAGGGACCCTAGTACCTTTGTGAAAATCCTTGGAGCAGTGGCTAATCCGAAAGGAAGCGCCACGAACTGGTAATGTTTGTCCAGGAATGCGAACCTTAGGAACCGATGATGTTCCTTGTGGATAGGAATATGTAGATACGCATCCTTTAAATCCACCGTGGTCATGAATTGACCTTCCTGGATGGAAGGAAGAATAGTTCGAATGGTTTCCATCTTGAACGATGGAACCTTGAGAAACTTGTTTAAGATCTTGAGATCTAAGATTGGTCTGAACGTTCCCTCTTTTTTGGGAACTATGAACAGATTGGAGTAGAACCCCATCCCTTGTTCTCTTAATGGAACAGGATGAATCACTCCCATTTTTAACAGGTCTTCTACACAATGTAAGAATGCCTGTCTTTTTATGTGGTCTGAAGACAACTGAGACCTGTGGAACCCCCCCCTTGGGGGAAGTCCCTTGAATTCCAGAAGATAACCTTGGGAGACTATTTCTAGCGCCCAAGGATCCAGAACATCTCTTGCCCAAGCCTGAGCGAAGAGAGAGAGTCTGCCCCCCACCAGATCCGGTCCCGGATCGGGGGCCAACATTTCATGCAGTCTTGGTAGCAGTGGCAGGTTTCTTGGCCTGCTTTCCTTTGTTCCAGCCTTGCATTGGTCTCCAAGCTGGCTTGGCTTGAGAAGTATTACCCTCTTGCTTAGAGGACGTAGCACCTTGGGCTGGTCCGTTTCTACGAAAGGGACGAAAATTAGGTTTATTTTTTGCCTTGAAAGGCCGATCCTGAGGAAGGGCGTGGCCCTTACCCCCAGTGATATCAGAGATAATCTCTTTCAAGTCAGGGCCAAACAGCGTTTTCCCCTTGAAAGGAATGTTAAGTAGCTTGTTCTTGGAAGACGCATCAGCCGACCAAGATTTCAACCAAAGCGCTCTGCGCGCCACAATAGCAAACCCAGAATTCTTAGCCGCTAACCTAGCCAATTGCAAAGTGGCGTCGAGGGTGAAAGAATTAGCCAATTTGAGAGCATTGATTCTGTCCATAATCTCCTCATAAGGAGGAGAATCACTATCGACCGCCTTTATCAGCTCATCGAACCAGAAACATGCGGCTGTAGCGACAGGGACAATGCATGAAATTGGTTGTAGAAGATAACCCTGCTGAACAAACATCTTTTTAAGCAAACCTTCTAATTTTTTATCCATAGGATCTTTGAAAGCACAACTATCCTCTATGGGTATAGTGGTGCGTTTGTTTAAAGTGGAAACCGCTCCCTCGACCTTGGGGACTGTCTGCCATAAGTCCTTTCTGGGGTCGACCATAGGAAACAATTTTTTAAATATGGGGGGAGGGACGAAAGGAATACCTGGCCTCTCCCATTCTTTATTAACAATGTCCGCCACCCGCTTGGGTATAGGAAAAGCTTCTGGGAGCCCCGGCACCTCTAGGAACTTGTCCATTTTACATAGTTTCTCTGGGATGACCAACTTGTCACAATCATCCAGAGTGGATAATACCTCCTTAAGCAGAATGCGGAGATGTTCCAACTTAAATTTAAATGCAATCACATCAGGTTCAGCCTGTTGAGAAATGTTCCCTGAATCAGTAATTTCTCCCTCAGACAAAACCTCCCTGGCCCCATCAGACTGGGTTAGGGGCCCTTCAGAGATATTAATATCAGCGTCGTCATGCTCTTCAGTATCTAAAACAGAGCAGCCGCGCTTACGCTGACAAGTGTTTATTTTGGCTAAAATGTTTTTGACAGAATTATCCATTACAGCCGTTAATTGTTGCATAGTAAGGAGTATTGGCGCGCTAGATGTACTAGGGGCCTCCTGAGTGGGCAAGACTCGTGTAGACGAAGGAGGGAATGATGCAGTACCATGCTTACTCCCCTCACTTGAGGAATCATCTTGGGCATCATTGTCATTATCACATAAATCACATTTATTTAAATGAATAGGAATTCTGGCTTCCCCACATTCAGAACACAGTCTATCTGGTAGTTCAGACATGTTAAACAGGCATAAACTTGATAACAAAGTACAAAAACGTTTTAAAATAAAACCGTTACTGTCACTTTAAATTTTAAACTGAACACACTTTATTACTGCAATTGCGAAAAAACATGAAGGAATTGTTCAAAATTTATCAAATTTTCACCACAGTGTCTTAAAGCCTTAAAAGTATTGCACACCAAATTTGGAAGCTTTAACCCTTAAAATAACGGAACCGGAGCCGTTTTAAACTTTAACCCCTTTACAGTCCCTGGTATCTGCTTTGCTGAGACCCAACCAAGCCCAAAGGGGAATACGATACCAAATGACGCCTTCAGAAAGTCTTTTCTAAGTATCAGAGCTCCTCTCACATGCGACTGCATGCCATGCCTCTCAAAACAAGTGCGCCACACCGGCGCGAAAATGAGGCTCTGCTTATGCTTTGGGAAAGCCCCTAAGGAATAAGGTGTCTAATACAGTGCCTGCCGATATTATTATATCAAAATACCCAGATAAAATGATTCCTCAAGGCTAAATATGTGTTAATAATGAATCGATTTAGCCCAGAAAAAGTCTACAGTCTTAATAAGCCCTTGTGAAGCCCTTATTTACGATCGTAATAAACATGGCTTACCGGATCCCATAGGGAAAATGACAGCTTCCAGCATTACATCGTCTTGTTAGAATGTGTCATACCTCAAGCAGCAAGAGACTGCACACTGTTCCCCCAACTGAAGTTAATTGCTCTCAACAGTCCTGTGTGGAACAGCCATGGATTTTAGTTACGGTTGCTAAAATCATTTTCCTCATACAAACAGAAATCTTCATCTCTTTTCTGTTTCTGAGTAAATAGTACATACCAGCACTATTTCAAAATAACAAACTCTTGATTGAATAATAAAAACTACAATTAAACACTAAAAAACTCTAAGCCATCTCCGTGGAGATGTTGCCTGTACAACGGCAAAGAGAATGACTGGAGTAGGCGGAGCCTAGGAGGGATCATGTGACCAGCTTTGCTGGGCTCTTTGCCATTTCCTGTTGGGGAAGAGAATATTCCACAAGTAAGGATGACGCCGTGGACCGGACACACCTATGTTGGAGAAATCTACCACTCATTTTAAAGTCAGAGTATGTGACATTGCATTGTCTTTTTATTATTAACTTGCTGATTATGCAATTCTTTTTTTTTTATGGTCCTGTAACTAATAAGAGAACTCTAAAGTGGAACAATATCACAATAGCAGTGAATTTAAGATGAGAAGTCACTACAGTGGTTAATAACGCCATACAGATACAAACTAAACAAATAGCAAACAAGATGTGCTACATTCATGGATGCTTAAATGGACAGTGTACTCAAAAATATTATTGCCTGTAATGTATTCCTAATGATCCATTTACCCGCTGGAGTGTATTAAAATGTTTAAAAACCTTTACTTTACCTTTATTTTATAATTTGAAATATCCAATTTTGACTGTTATATCCCCACCTGTACTGAATATTTCAATACTTAAGTACTGGCTATAAACAAGCTATGTAAACATAACCAGCAGAAGAAATTACACTCCCAGTGAGGAGTGAGATAGATAATGTTCTAAAATGTTTATTTTCCATTGTTCTTTCTAAGTATTGTATATAGAGGGAAATAAGAAATGGAAGCATTTGAGTGATAAGATAAGGGATGTCTGATCTCTCTACAAGCTTAAACTATTTCTAATGACACAGTGAGTCCACGGATCATCATAATTACTGTTGGGAATATCACTCCTGGCCAGCAGGAGGAGGCAAAGAGCACCACAGCAAAGCTGTTAAATATCACTCCCCTACCCACAATTCCCCAGTCATTCTCTTTGCCTGTAGTGCAAGGAGGAGGTGAAGCTTAGGTGTCTGATGAGAAGTTTTCTTCAATCAAGATTTTATTATTTTAAAGCAGAGTAAACTTACTCTGATCTTTCCTGGGGTCTAGCCTTAGTCCACGTCAGTCTCTTCAGTAGGGCAGTGGTGGCTTTTGAGCACTTGGGAACTTGTGGGGTACAATCCTCACTGCATTTTCTCAAGAATCTGCTGCCCTATACAGAAAGCCTGAGAAGGTTTACTCAGTTTCTTTCTTTCTTCACAGGTCCATGTGAGGTGCTGCCAGGTGTCCTGCTGCCGGAGAGCATTTTCAGGTAAGTGCCATTTTAGTTTTCTTTTGCAAAGGAGAATACTGGCACTTGTTACAGCTAAGGGCTGTCTTATGAAAAATGGGACGTTATTTTTATAGACCTTCATGTTTAGGGTTTCTTTAATGGCAGTTTTGGGCTTCAGACTGTGAGGAGAGGGATTCATGGTGGCTCAATGAGTTATGTCTGTTACTACGGACTTTAACTTTTTTATTTTTAGGTCATAAAAATTACTCTGCTTTTAAGCAGTTTTCCGGCAGTTAGGGCTCTTTAACCGATAGGACCGCTCCGTATTTGAAAAGGGGAGGGTCCTTGTTGAAGCGGTTTTCTTTTGGCGCGCTTTCAGTGAGACTTAAGAGAGCTGCGTAGCTGTGACGTAGTAGTCGGCTGCTCCGATCTCCGTTTTCACTGCGCTGCTGTTTTCAAGTCCGGATAGTTTCTTCTGTGAGGGAAGTCGCTCCTCGAGCTGCAGGACAGGTAGGCACCTCAGTAAAGCTCCTGAGGTGAATAGGTTGCCTGAGGTTTTTTTTGTTTGTTACATTAACACACATTTCCACTTAAAGACACAGTACACTTTTATTTTTTATTTTGAAATAAATAATTTTTACACTTTATCCTTATTTTTGTTACATAAGATGGATCAAGAGGCCTTTCAAACCATTATCCCAGGCGAAGTTGCTGCTTGTCAGTTATGTTTTGATTCTCAGGTGGAACCCTCAGTTCCTTTTTGTTCCTCATGCATTGAGAGAACTTTAAGTTATAGAGAAAAAATATTTGACCATGAGCCACCATTATCCCAGGCAAATGCTGTTCAGGTGTCTCCTGTAGTAGATATGCCGCAGCTTTCTCCGCAAGCGTCCCAACCTTTTCAGTCTCCACATGCAGTGCCCTGCATTTCCTCTTGCAATCCGGTAGGATTTTCTTTACAGGACATTGCTACCCAGGTATCCTCTGCGGTATCTGATGCATTGTCAGCCTTTCCCATGCTGCAGGGAAGGCATCAAAATTAAACTTAAAGAATCAGTTAGTAAGGTTTCTGATCAAGTTGTGGCTACCCAGGGTGTCCTTTCTCAAAAGTCTGAGGAAGAAGACATGTCGGTAGCGTCTGAGGGTGAAATCTCAGATTCAGATAGTGTAATTCCTTCTTCTGATGCTGAATTGTATCCTTCAGATTTAAGCTAGAACACCTTCGCTTATTACTTAAGGAGGTTTTGGCTACTTTGGACGACTCCGACACGACTATCGTAATCAATCCTAAAAAGTCTAGTAAGCTGAACAAGTATTTTGATGTTCCCTCCGCGGTGGAGGTTTTTCCAGTACCAGACCGTGCTACAGAGATTGTTGCACAGGAGTGGGAGAGACCCGGTATTCCTTTTTCTCCATTAAGGAGTTGTGGCAGACGGTTCCTAAGGTAGAAGGAGCGATCTCCACTTTGGCTAAGAGGACAACTATTCCCATAAAGGATAATTGCTTTTTTAAGGATCCAATGGATAAGAAATTGGAGGCATTACTAAAAAAGATGTACGTTCACCAGGGTCTACAATGGCAGCCTGCGGTGTGTATTGCCACGGTGACCAGCGCTGCAGCTTACTGGTTCGATGCATCGTCCGAGTCTCTTCAGACGGATACTCCCCTTGAGGAGATCCAGGACAGGATTAAGGCCCTTAAGTTAGCCTGCGGTGTGTATTGCCACGGTGACCAGCGCTGCAGCTTACTGGTTCGATGCATCGTCTGAGTCTCTTAAGACGGATACTCTCCTTGAGGAGATCCAGGACAGGATTAAGGCCCTTAAGTTAGCCAACTCCTTTATTACTGATGCTTCCTTACAAGTCATTAAATTGGGAGCAAAAATGTCTGGTTTTGCAGTTTTAGCCCGCAGAGCCTTGTGGTTAAAGTCCTGGTCTGTGGATGTTTCATCTAAGTCCAAGCTTCTAGCGATCCCTTACAAGACCTTGTTTGGGCCCTGTTTGGCTGACATTATCTCAGATATTACTGGAGGGAAGGGTTCCTTTCTTCCTCAAGATAAAAAGAATAAAGCAGAAAGGACGTCAGAGTAATTTTCGTTCCTTTCGTAACTTTAGAGGCAAGGCTTCCTCTCCTTCCTCCAAGCAAGATCAAGCCAAGTCTTCCTGGAAGCCTAGCCAGTCTTGGAATAAGGGAAAACAATCTAAAAAGTCCACAGCTGACTCCAAATCAGCATGAAGGGTCGGCCCCCGATCCGGGAGTGGATCTAGTAGGGGGAAAACGCTCTCTTTTTTCTTAAGCCTGGATAAGAGATGTTCCGGATCCATGGGCGGTGGACATCATCTCCCAGGGATACAAAATATACTTCAAATCTTTTCCTCCCCAAGACAGGTTTCTCCTCTCCAGATTATCTGTAGACCAGATAAAAAGAGAGGCGTTCTTACATTGTGTCAAGGACCTTGCCGCCCTGGGAGTAATAGTTCCAGTTCCCATTCAGGAGAGGGGTCTGGGAATTTACTTGAATCTGTTTGTGGTTCCCAAAAAGGAGGGAACTTTTCAACCAATCCAAGTTCTAAAATGTTTAAACAAGTTTCTCAGAGTGCCATCCTTCAAGATGGAGACTATACGCTCCATTCTTCCTTTGGTACAAGAAGGTCAGTTCATGACAACCATAGACCTAAAGGATGCATACCTTCATGTTCCCATTCACAGGGACCATGACAAGTTTCTGAGATTCGCCTTCTTGGACAATCATTTTCAGCTTGTGGCCCTTCCATTCGGCCTCGCCACAGCCCCCAGAATTTTTTTAAAGGTTCTGGGGGCTCTTTTAGCTGTGCTTCGATCTCGGGGCATTGCAGTGGCACCTTATCTAGACGACATTCTGGTTCAGGCGCCATCTTTTCAACAAGCAGAATCTCATACAGAGATCTTGTTGTCTTTTTTTTGATCCCACGGATGGAAGGTGAATCGGAAAAAAGTTCTCTGGTTCCAGCTACAAGGGTCCTGTTTTTGGGGACCATAATAGACTCCCTGTTAATGAAGATTTTTCTGACGGAGGTCAGAAAAAGAAAGATTTTAGACTCTTGTCTTGCCCATCAGTCCTCTCCACGGCTGCCAGTGGCTCAATGTATGGAGGTAATCGGTCTGATGGTGGCTTCTATGGACATCATTCTGTTTGCTTGGTTCCATCTCAGACCTCTGCAGTTATGCATGCTCAGTCAATGGAACGGGGACTATACGGACCTTTCTCCGCGTACAGATCTAGATCAGGAGTCAATAGACACTCTTCCGTAGTGGCTTTCTCAGGACCATCTCTCCCAGGGAACTTGCTTCCGCAGACCCTCCTGGGTGATTGTGACCACGGATGCCAGCCTTTTGGGTTGGGGAGCAGTCTGGGGCTTGTTGAAGGCTCAAGGCCTATGGACTCGAAAGGAGTTGGCTCTGCCTATAAACATCCTGGAGCTGGGAGTGATCTTCAATGCTCTACTGGCCTGCTCTCAGTTCGCTTTAGCCCGGTTTATCAGGTTCCAATCTGACAACATAATCTCAGTGGCCTACATGAACCACCAGGGGGGAACTCGGAGTTCGTTGGCCATGTCAAAGGTGGCAGAAATTATTCAGTTGGTGGAGACCCACAACTGCTGTCTTTCTGCGATCCACATCCCAGGAGTGGACAATTGGGAAGCGGATTTTCTGAGCAGACAGACTTTTCATCCCGGGGAGTGGGAACTTCATCCGGATGTGTTTTCCAGCTTGACCCTCAAATGGGGGCGGCCGAATTTGGATCTCATGGCTTCTCGTCAGAATGCCAAACTCCCGAGATACGGCTCGAGGTCAAGGGATCCGCAGGCATTTCTGATAGATGCTCTGGCGGTTCCTTGGAACTTCAGTCTAGCATACCTGTTTCCTCCGTTTGCTCTCCTTCCAACAGTCATTGCTCAAATCAAGCAGGAGAGGGTGTCTGTAATTCTCATAGCCCCAGCGTGGCCTCGCAGGATTTGGTATGCAGACCAAGTGGAAATGTAATCTTTTCCACCTTGGAGACTCCCTCTGAGGAAGGACCTTCTATTTCAGGGTCCCTTCCTTCATCCAAATCTCGTTTCTCTGAAGCTGACTGCTTGTAGATTGAACGCTTAGTTTTATCTAAGCGTAGATTTGCAGAGTCGGTCATTGAGACCTTGATTCAGGCTAGTAAGCCTGTGACTCGCAGGATTTACCATAAGATCTGGCGTAAATACTTGTATTGGTGTGAATCCAAAGGATACTCTTGGAGTAGAGTAAGGATTCCTAGGATTTTGTCCTTTCTCCAGGATGGTCTGGAGAAGGGTTTGTCGGCAAGTACTCTAAAGGGTCAGATTTCGGCATTGTTATTTTGTTACATAAGCGCTTGGCGGATGTGCCAGACGTACAATCATTTTGTCAGGCCTTGGTCAGGATTTGGCCTGTGTGTAGTAGATTTTTTTTCTGACAAATTTCAAAGTTATTTCTATTTCCCTTCCCACTGCATCATGTGACAGCCATCAGCCAATTACAAATAATTGCACGTTTATTCTGTGTATTCTTGCACATGCTCAGTTGGAGCTGGTGACTCAAAAAGTGTAAATATAAAAAGACTGTGCACATTTTGTTAATGGAAGTAAAATGGAAAGTTGTTTAAAATTGCCTGCTCTATCTGAATCATGAAGTTTAATTTTCACTAGAGTGACCCTTTAAGGGTAAACCAATTTTATAGTACACTGTCCCTTTAAGATCATGTTCAAAATGCATTGAAGCTTGTATCAACTGTCTTTCCTAGCCTTACGTTAGTGAGCATTCCTGCCATTAATATATATAGCTCTCGTACAGCAAACTAATTGTAAAATATTTGCATTTCCGTTTTATTAGTTTGAAGCAGTCCTGCTAAACAAAATGAAAGGTTTCTTAAAAAACTCATAAAGGCAAACTAAAGGCTGGCTGTGGGCGCCCCACAGTGTTCTAGACACGCGGTTGGAAGAATACATAAAGACTTCCTGTGCTCATGTCTCCCTATTTAAAAGCTAATGAGGTTGTCTTTTTCTGTTTCTGCATATATTAGTGCAGACTGTTTTATGGAGTTTGCATTGTTGAAGGTTCTTTTTTGATGGCACTTTTTGATGCCAGCAGTGGCGTCTCTAGAAATTACTTCTGGGTGTACTTCTAGGAGGCAAGTGAAACAGGTAGATATACAAAGGATGCGCCTATGCCGGCAAAATCTCACTCTGGATATTAGTAATATGTCTCAATTTATAATGAAATCAATGAGCAAAAATGCTACTGGATAAAAAGCTTAGAAATCTCCAATTTAAAAGTATAAACACATAAATAAAATAGCTGAAAGGAGCAATTGAAAGTTCAATCATTTAATAGTAAATGGATAATAAGATAATAATAATAGTAGTTAGAAATATATAGAGCCCAAATATGTAGCGTCTATACTGGATGAATACAGATAATATAAATCCTAGATAGTATATATAAACACTGCAAGGTCTAATAGATATCTACTTTATGTAGTTTGTAATTGAAAGTCTGGTAAATGTGATCTTATTTGAGCTGGGTGATAAGATCACATTTACCAGACTTTGGATTACAAACTACAGTACAAAAAGTAGATATCTACTGCTGTATACCCTGGTGCTTTTAGCACCACATTGAACTAAAAATATATACACTAAATACGCATTTTTTTATTTCATTGGTGTATGTTTATTCTTTGGTGTGATTTTATTGTGTAAGACACCGTATTTTTTCTGAAAACTGTATAAGGGTGGCCACCTCCTTGGCGACACCACTGGATGTCGGCATCCTCATTATATGCAAGACAGATGCAGCACCATTAATAATAATGGAGCTCATCTCACAACATATAGCTATGACTAGGTATAGTACACATATACTTGAATCACACTATTTTTTCGAGTTGTGAGGCTGCACCATGTTTCTTCAACAAAAAATTAGCTTCACAAACAAGTCTTATTGAATCTAGGCCAATGGCTTCTTTCATATGTGACTGTATAGAGAGCTTCATACCAAATTTAAATGTGACATGTTAGGAAGTTATATAAAAAGACTTAATTCTTAAAGTAATAATAATAACAAGTATTTATATAGCGCCTTTCTCCCAGTGGGACTCAAAGTGCTTCTGGGAATTAACCAAATCGGCAGCTGAATAGTAATAGTTGTTATTATTACCCAATTTAATGGTACTCATTTTATCGACCTCGGAAGGATGAGTGGCTGAGTCGGCCCTGCCGGGAATTGAACCTGTCACCTTGGATCTTTTAAACAGGTTTTTTTGTAGTCAGGGCATTTACCAACTAAGCTAAATTCATGGTCCTAGGGAGAACTGTATTTAAAGAGATAGCAATTGTTAAATGATAGTCCATATTAAAGGGACAGTCAACACCCAACACAACTTAATCCCATCCCTTAGATTAGCAAAAGAAGATGCGCCTGCACTGCCTCCGATGTTCCATACCTCTAATGTTGTATTAGTAATCGTTCAAAATACATACGCTATTCTCCTGCTGATATGGCCGCCAAACCCCTCCCCCTCCTCCTTCATCCCCTTCTCTATGGAATTTCATGCTCATTCATGTAGGGAACGGTGACGCTGTTTTTTTTGCTAATGCGCATGCGCATTTTAATTGCTGTCCACTCGCAAGCAGAAATAGGAAGTGAAGCTGCGAATCGCGGTGAACGAGTGTTAAGAATCCAACCGAGGAATCTTTTCTGATTGGCGGATGGGTTAAAAGCAAAAGTTACTACGTAACGGTGGGGGGAGTTTGGCGGCCATATCTAAAGGAGACTAACGTATGTATTTTGAACGATTACTATTCCAACATTAGAGGTATGGATCATCGGAGGCAGTGCAGGCGCATCTTCTTTTGCTGATCTAAGGGATGGGATTAAGTTGTGTCGGGTGTTGACTGTCCCTTTAAAGATAGCACCAAGGAATGCATATCAGGCCCAGTAAAAGTGACCCGAGCAAATTCTAATGATATATTTTAGATTTTACTTACTTCCCTTTATGCCCTTCAGTCAGAAGTTTTTTTTTTCACTTCTGATGTGGAAGGCTGTATAGCCAATCACAAGGCATATTTCAGGCCCCCAAGGCAGCAGAACATTTCCCCTTAGACTGGTTAAGGACCAAAACTATGTACGAGTAACTTGTCTAAGATAAAACCTGCTGCTGAAGCAGAGGCCCCAGGAGTCATGTTTGCTATCTGTCAATGGGGCGGGTATCATGTGTTTGTTATTGGCTGTTCCACCTGTCGCATCAGAGTTGACGGAGGGGTGGCCAAGGGACTAAGTAAAACGGGACCTACTGGGGCCTAAAATATATATCATTAATATTGGCTTTGGTCATATTTGGGGCCGTAGTTAACACTCCTGCTCTAGTGTTAACTCCGCTAGAAGCTTTGTGAGTGCTTTAGGTAGTGCTCGTACTACAAGTTGAAAGTAGACTGTTTTCGTTTGCGTGCTAACCCAACGCACGTAAAAAGCCTAACATAGATCTTTAGACAGGTATATGTATGTATCTCTATGTTAAAGCCCTTTGCCTGCCTTTTTTTCTAACACCTGAGACATTATAGCTTTGAGCCCTTGTAACTTTTTTGTGCATTTTTTTTTTTGCACTAACACCTGCAATAAATCACTTTTCGTTGCGCGTAATTGTTAGCGCTCCACACGTAATGTAGCCCTTAATGGGAACAACATGCACTACTAGTAAAATATTAAAAAACAAAATTTATGCTTACCTGATAAATTCCTTTCTCCTGTAGTGTAGTCAGTCCACGGGTCATCCATTACTTATGGGATTATATCTCCTCCCTAACAGGAAGTGCAAGAGGATCACCCAAGCAGAGCTGCTATATAGCTCCTCCCCTCTACGTCATACCCAGTCATTCGACCGAAACCAAACGAGAAAGGAGAAACTATAGGGTGCAGTGGTGACTGGAGTTTAATTTAAAATTTAGGCCTGCCATAAAAAACAGGGCGGGCCGTGGACTGACTACACTACAGGAGAAAGGAATTTATCAGGTAAGCATAAATTTTGTTTTCTCCTGTTAAGTGTAGTCAGTCCACGGGTCATCCATTACTTATGGGATACCAATACCAAAGCTAAAAGTACACGGATGACGGGAGGGACAGGCAGGATCTTTACACGGAAGGAACCACTGCCTGAAGAACCTTTCTCCCAAAAACAGCCTCCGAAGAAGCAAAAGTGTCAAATTTGGAAAATTTGGAAAAAGTGTGAAGTGAAGACCAAGTTGCAGCCTTGCAAATCTGTTCAACAGAGGCCTCATTCTTAAAGGCCCAAGTGGAAGCCACAGCTCTAGTAGAATGAGCTGTAATTCTTTCAGGAGGCTGCTGTCCAGCAGTCTCATAGGCTAAACGTATTATGCTACGAAGCCAGAAAGAGAGAGAGGTAGCAGAAGCGTTTTGACCTCTCCTCTGTCCAGAATAAACGAAAAACAGGGAAGAAGTTTGGCGAAAATCTTTAGTTGCCTGTAAATAAAATTTCAGGGCACGGACGACGTCCAGATTGTGCAGAAGTCGTTCCTTCTTTGAAGAAGGGTTAGGACACAATGATGGAACAACAATCTCTTGATTGATATTCCTGTTAGTGACTACCTTAGGTAAGAACCCAGGTTTAGTACGCAGAACTACCTTGTCTGAATGAAAAATCAGATAAGGAGAATCACAATGTAAGGCCGATAACTCAGAGACTCTTCGAGCCGAGGAAATAGCCATTAAAAACAGAACTTTCCAAGATAACAGCTTGATATCAATGGAATGAAGGGGTTCAAACGGAACACCCTGTAAAACGTTAAGAACTAAGTTTAAGCTCCACGGAGGAGCAACAGTCTTAAACACAGGCTTAATCCTGGCCAAAGCCTGACAAAAAGCCTGAACGTCTGGAACTTCTGACAGACGTTTGTGTAAAAGGATGGACAGAGCTGAGATCTGTCCCTTTAAAGAACTAGCAGATAAACCCTTTTCTAAACCTTCTTGTAGAAAAGACAATATCCTAGGAATCCTAACCTTACTCCATGAGTAACTCTTGGATTCGCACCAATGCAAGTATTTACGCCATATTTTATATTAAATTTTCCTGGTAACAGGTTTCCTAGCCTGTATTAAGGTATCAATTACTGACTCCGAAAATCCACGCTTTGATAAAATCAAGCGTTCAATCTCCATGCAGTCAGCCTCAGAGAAATTAGATTTTGATGTTTGAAAGGACCCTGAATCAGAAGGTCCTGTCTCAGAGGCAGAGACCAAGGTGGACAGGATGACATGTCCACTAGATCTGCATACCAGGTCCTGCGTGGCCACGCAGGCGCTATTAGAATCACCAATGCTCTCTCCTGTTTGATCCTGGCAATCAATCGAGGAAGCATCGGGAAGGGTGGAAACACATAAGCCATGTTGAAGACCCAAGGTGCTGTCAGAGCATCTATCAGAACCGCTCCCGGGTCCCTGGACCTGGACCCGTAACAAGGAAGCTTGGCGTTCTGGCGAGACGCCATGAGATCCAGATCTGGTTTGCCCCAACGCCGAAGTATTTGGGCAAAGACCTCCGGATGAAGTTCCCACTCCCCCGGATGAAAAGTCTGGCGACTTAGGAAATCCGCCTCCCAGTTCTCCACGCCTGGGATGTGGATCGCTGATAGGTGGCAAGAGTGAGACTCTGCCCAGTGAATTATCTTTGAGACTTCCATCATCGCTAGGGAACTCCTTGTCCCTCCCTGATGGTTGATGTAAGCCACAGTCGTGATGTTGTCCGACTGAAACCTGATGAACCTCAGAGTTGCTAACTGAGGCCAAGCCAGAAGGGCATTGAAAACTGCTCTTAATTCCAGAATGTTTATTGGAAGGAGACTCTCCTCCTGAGTCCATGATCCCTGAGTCTTCAGGGAATTCCAGACAGCGCCCCAACCTAGCAGGCTGGCGTCTGTTGTTACAATCGTCCAATCTGGTCTGCTGAAGGGCATCCCCTTGGACAGATGTGGCCGAGAGAGCCACCATAGAAGAGAATTTCTGGTCTCTTGATCCAGATTCAGCATAGGGGACAAATCTGAGTAATCCCCATTCCACTGACTTAGCATGCACAATTGCAGTGGTCTGAGATGCAGGCGTGCAAAGGGTACTATGTCCATTGCCGCTACCATTAAGCCGATTACCTCCATGCATTGAGCCACTGACGGGTGTGGAATGGAATGAAGGACACGGCAAGCATTTAGGAGTTTTGTTAACCTGTCCTCTGTCAGGTAAATTTTCATTTCTACAGAATCTATAAGAGTCCCTAAGAAGGGAACTCTTGTGAGTAGCAATAGAGAACTCTTTTCTTCGTTCACCTTCCACCCATGTGACCTTAGAAATGCCAGCACTAACTCTGTATGAGACTTGGCAGCTTGGAAACTTGACGCTTGTATCAGAATGTCGTCTAGGTACGGAGCTACCGATATTCCTCGCGGTCTTAGTACCGCCAGAAGAGAACCCAGAACCTTTGTAAAGATTCTTGGAGCAGTAGCTAACCCGAAGGGAAGAGCTACAAACTGGAAATGCCTGTTTAGGAAGGCAAACCTTAGGTACCGGTAATGATCTTTGTGAATCGGTATGTGAAGGTAGGCATCCTTTAAATCCACTGTGGTCATGTACTGACCCTTTTGGATCATAGGTAAGATTGTCCGAATAGTTTCCATTTTGAACGATGGAACTCTTAGGAATTTGTTTAGGATCTTTAAGTCCAAGATTGGTCTGAAGGTTCCTTCTTTCTTGGGAACCACAAACAGATTTGAGTAAAACCCTTGTCCGTGTTCCGACCGCGGAACCGGGTGGATCACTCCCATTAGTAAAAGATCTTGTACACAGCGTAGAAACGCCTCTTTCTTTATCTGGTTTGCTGACAACCTTGAAAGATGAAATCTCCCTTTTGGAGGAGAAGCTTTTAAGTCCAGAAGATATCCCTGAGATATGATCTCTAACGCCCAGGGATCCTGGACATCTCTTGCCCAAGCCTGGGCGAAGAGAGAAAGTCTGCCCCCCACTAGATCCGTTTCCGGATTGGGGGCCCTCACTTCATGCTGTCTTAGGGGCAGCAGCAGGTTTTCTGGCCTGCTTGCCCTTGTTCCAGGTCTGGTTAGGTTTCCAGCCCTGTCTGTAGCGAGCAACAGTTCCTTCCTGTTTTGGAGCGGAGGAAGTTGATGCTGCTCCTGCCTTGAAGTTACGAAAGGCACGAAAATTAGACTGTCTAGCCCTTGGTTTGGCTCTGTCTTGAGGCAGGGCATGGCCCTTACCTCCAGTAATGTCAGCGATAATTTCTTTCAAACCGGGCCCGAATAATGTCTGCCCTTTGAAAGGTATGTTAAGCAATTTAGATTTAGAAGTCACATCGGCTGACCAGGATTTAAGCCACAGCGCCCTGCGCGCTTGAATGGCGAATCCGGAGTTCTTAGCCGTAAGTTTAGTTAAGTGTACTACGGCATCAGAAATAAATGAATTAGCTAGCTTAAGGACTCTAAGCTTGTCTGTAATCTCATCCAACGGAGCTGAGCTAATGGTCTCTTCCAGAGACTCAAACCAGAATGCC
Organism: Bombina bombina; assembly: GCF_027579735.1. Lineage (NCBI taxonomy): Eukaryota > Metazoa > Chordata > Amphibia > Anura > Bombinatoridae > Bombina > Bombina bombina. Next base: position 128,551,406 of record NC_069509.1, on the reverse strand, counting down.
GCCGCAGCCGTGACAGGCGCAATGCATGCAAGGGGTTGCAATATAAAACCTTGTTGAACAAACATTTTCTTAAGGTAACCCTCTAACTTTTTATCCATTGGATCTGAAAAAGCACAGCTATCCTCCACCGGGATAGTGGTGCGCTTAGCCAGAGTAGAAACTGCTCCCTCCACCTTAGGAACCGTCTGCCATAAGTCCCGTGTGGTGGCGTCTATTGGAAACATTTTCCTAAATATAGGAGGGGGTGAAAAAGGCACACCGGGTCTATCCCACTCCTTGTTAACAATTTCTGTAAGCCTTTTAGGTATAGGAAAAACGTCAGTACACGTCGGTACCGCAAAATATTTATCCAGCCTACATATTTTCTCTGGAATTGCAACCGTGTTACAATCATTCAGAGCCGCTAATACCTCCCCTAGTAACACACGGAGGTTCTCAAGCTTAAATTTAAAATTTGAAATGTCTGAATCCAGTTTATTTGGATCAGATCCGTCACCCACAGAATGAAGCTCTCCGTCCTCATGTTCTGCAAATTGTGACGCAGTATCAGACATGGCCCTATTATTATCAGCGCACTCTGTTCTCACCCCAGAGTGGTCGCGTTTACCCCTAAGTTCTGGCAATTTAGATAAAACTTCAGTCATAACATTAGCCATGTCTTGCAAAGTGATTTGTAAGGGCCGCCCTGATGTACTTGGCGCCACAATATCACGCACCTCCTGAGCGGGAGATGCAGGTACTGACACGTGAGGAGAGTTAGTCGGCATAACTTCCCCCTCGTTGTCTGGTGAAATTTTCTTTACATGTACAGATTGGCTTTTATTTAAAGTAGCATCAATGCAATTAGTACACAAATTTCTATTGGGCTCCACATTGGCCTTTGAACATATTGCACAAAGAGATTCCTCTGTGTCAGACATGTTTAAACAAACTAGCAATTAGACTAGCAAGCTTGGAAAATACTTTTCAAAGAAATTTACAAGCAATATAAAAAACGTTACTGTGCCTTTAAGAAGCACACAAAACTGTCACAGTTGAAATAACAATGAACCAGATTAGTTATAGCAACCAAATTTTCACAGTAAATGCATTAAGTTAGCAAAGGATTGCACCCACCAGCAAATGGATGATTAACCCCTTAGTACCCAAAAACGGATAACAATTTAAAATATAAGCGTTTTTATCACAGTCAAAGCACAGTCTCACAGGTCTGCTGTGAGTGATTACCTCCCTCAAAACTAGTTTTGGAGACCCCTGGGCTCTGTAGAGACGTCCTGGATCATGCAGGAAGAAATAGGAAGACTGTGACTGAATTTTTACTGCGCAATAAAGCGCCAAAATAGGCCCCTCCCACTCATAATACAACAGTGGGGAAGCTCAGTAAACTGATTTTATTCATAAAAAAACGACAGCCATGTGGAAAAATAATGCCCATAAAGTTTTATCACCAAGTACCTCAGAGAAAACGATTAACATGCCAGTAAACGTTTTAAATATAAAATTATGAAATGTTATTAAAAAGCCTGCTGCTAGTCGCTTTCACTGCAGAATAGGCTATAAGTTATATGTATACAGTATTTTCTTAGTGAAGTGCCATTCCCCAGAAATACCTCAGTGTAAACATACATACATATCAGCCTGATACCAGTCGCTACTACTGCATTTAAGGCTGTACTTACATTACATCGGTATTAGCAGTATTTTCTCAGTCAATTCCATTCCTTAGAAAATAATATACTGCAACATCCCTCCTTGCAGGTGAACCCTGCCCGCTGTCCCCTGTTCTGAAGTTACCTCGCTCCTTAGAATGGCCGAGAACAGCAAATGGATCTTAGTTACGACCGCTAAGATCATACACAAACTCAGGTAGATTCTTCTTCTAATGCTGCCTGAGAAAAAACAACACACTCCGGTGCTGTTTAAAATAACAAACTTTTGATTGAAGAAATAAAAACTAAGTTTAACAACCACAGTCCTCTCACACGTCCTATCTATTAGTTAGGTGCAAGAGAATGACTGGGTATGACGTAGAGGGGAGGAGCTATATAGCAGCTCTGCTTGGGTGATCCTCTTGCACTTCCTGTTAGGGAGGAGATATAATCCCATAAGTAATGGATGACCCGTGGACTGACTACACTTAACAGGAGAAATACGTAATATAATTTTATCAACATGTATTGTCCTTTTAAGGGATAATGATTTTATAAAATAAAAACAATATAAAATAACAGAGAAGTATTTTAACATATAAAACAATTCAAATATTTAGTCATAGGCACACAAATTATATGCATCTATATTTTTCATTCATCTCTATTTATCTCACAATCCTATAATCCGAGTGAGTCCCAAACCTTTTACTGAACAGACACACATTATATTATAAATATTTTACTTTCAAATTTCACGACAAAAACAATAATTTGGGCACTTCAGAGCCTAAACAATATTATCACTATACCTGCGGCCAGTGCCACCGCTCTCTGATTGGCTGTTCCCGGCCACCTGCTGCAGCTTGGAGCGTTCAATATGTTCCACATAGGTCTGGATCATCTTGTGATACAAAAGCAAAGTGTCAGTTACATGATGGCTTACAAGTGGAGCTCACAAAGGTAGGAAATTAAAAAGGTCTTTACTTTTCTTTTCTTGTGTGTGTGGCCTTAATATATATAATAATAATTGGATACTTGTATAGCGCACAACCTCAAACTTAATCGACTTGCAGCACTGATAACAGGTATTATTATTACCCAACTTAATGGTACTCATTTTACCGACCTCGGAAGGATGAAAGGCTGAGTGGACCTTGCCGGGATCGAACCTGCAACCCTTGGGTTGCCACAGATCTCTGTAACAGTGCATATATAATTATTAGTTCAAAGAATATCCTTAAGTGCATAGTTTTGTGCCATACAGCAAAAAAGTGTGCTCTGTTTGCTTTGTATGGGACAGCATCTGATTGACTGTACCACCCACCCAATCAAAAATGAGAAATATTGCTCATAGCAAATGGAGGCCTTGGGACAAAGATAAACTCTTATTCACAATGATATAAAACTATGCTTTGCACAATTATTTTTTAATACCTAAGCTAATTATACTATCTGCATATTTCAGTGTTTTTAATGCAATGAATAAATGTAAAACATTTATTGGATATTTAATATATGATAAAACTTTATGGCATTTAAAAGAATTTAAAAAAATGTAATCCGGCAAGAAACTGATTGTATATAAAGCTGTTGAAAGAGCACCCGTTTAAATGGGCCGGGATCTCTCAATCCCACCTCCTACTGGGGAGGGGGGGGGGGGTAATTTCTACTATTGCATCTTGTTTGCATAGTATTTCTATGCCCATATATGTGGCAGATGCGTCAGGCTAAATCAGCAGGAAAGGAACTATTTGTTAACAATTTAATACACTGTAGCAGGCAACTGTCCTTTTAAATAAATTTAAAAGGCTTTTGACAAAAGTGATAGCAGAAAAGAGAATCAAAAAGGTCTAGGAAATGCCTGAGTCAATCTTTAGATACTGTATATAACTTAATTACTTACAAAAGAACAGGAAGACAAAGAGGATGAATGGTTTTATAAATATTGTTAACAATAACAGATGTTGGCAGCACTTGTTTGTTACAAACAAATGTAAAATATTTGCCAACTATTAATTGTTTGTGTTTTCAAACAAATACAAATGTAGTATTTCAATAATTAATGTAGCATTCAAATATTATATATATCTATGTCAATAATGATTCACTTACACATCAGTGTAAGTCTAAGGGAATCAACATTCAAATATAATATTTTGTATGTTCCATTCAAATAGTCATATATTATATTTGATATTATAATGTTAATATTTGATATTCAAATGTACATTTGCTCTATAAAGATATACAAATGGCAAAACTGATGTCAATGAGATCATTTGTTTTAACATTCAAATGTCGAAATTCTGACATTTGTCCATCCCTCAAAATGAGTTTATGGGAACGTATATTCCATTCATATTAAAATATAATACACATAAATATTTCCCTTCAGTTTTTGTTGTATCCTGGTAATACATACATGGGGCCAAATTATCAAATGGCGGGCGGACATGATTCCCTGCAATGAATCATGTCTGCCCCGGCATCGCTAAATGCCGACAGCATACACTGTCGGCATTTAACATTGCACAAGCATTTCTGGTGAAATGCTTGTTTAATGCCGCCCCTGCACATTCGCGGCCAATAGGCCGCTAGCAGAGGGTGTCAATCATCCTGATCGGATGACTGCAGTTTGCCACCTCAGAGGTGGCGGACTAGTTATGGAGTAGCGAGCCAAAAACATCAGGGGTAGATTGCAGCATCCGCTGCTTGGTAAATCTACCCCATACAGTTAAAATAAATATATGTACCTCTGTGTGTCGCTGATGTAAAGCATTATATTCCTTCTTCATTTCAGATTCCCGTTCTTCTAGCCTGGAAACTAAGGGGAAAAGTGCGCACATGTTAAATGTAAGAACAAATAGGTTTGACAAAGAAATATGTAGACATTTGTGCTTAAAGGGACACTCAAGTCAAAGTAAACTTTTATGATTCAGATAGATCGTGCAGTTTTAAGACACTTTCCAATTTACTTTACTATTATCAAATGTTTATATTCACACTTTCTGGGGAACAAGATTCTACTGAGCGTGTGCACAAGCTCACAGGGTATACATATACTAGTCTGTGATTGGCTGAAAACATAAATTTGTCAGAAAACCATCTACTGCTTATTTGAAATTCAGAATATGTGTTATTGCCTTGTCTTTTTATTATTCAGCTGTTAATTATGCAATTCTACTGCATTGAGTGGTCCTTTAAAGTGAAGGTCAATTTTGTGGAATTAGTTCCCGGTTTTTAATAATCCTATTAAAAACAAGGGCACTTTAATTCATCAAAATTGACATTTCGAGCGTTTTCTTCAAAAACTTACCTTTTAATCCTGAGAGCCGCTGCAGCGCTTCCTCCGCCCGTCGCAAGTCCTCTTCGCGGGTCCAAAATGACGAATCCGGCTTCATTCAATCACGGCATTTCCTCAGGCCATGTTCCCCCCGGGGGGGAATGATGTGATTGGAGGAAGCCGGATTCGTAATTTCTGACTTAAGCAGAGGCTTCCAACGGCCGGGGGAATCGATTGAGCAGCTTTCAGGATTAAAAGGTAAGTTTTTGAAGAAAACGCTTGAAATGTCAATTTAGATTAATTAAAGTGCCCTTGTTTTTAATAGGATTATTAAAAACCGGGCACTAATTCGTCAAAATTGACCTTCACTTTAAAGGGAGGGAAAAAAATGTTTTCTTTCATGATTCAGACAGAGCATGCAATTTTAAGCAACTTTCTAATTTACTCCTATTATAAATGTTTATTCGTTCTCTTGCTATCTTTATTTGAAAAAGCAGGAATGTACACATAAGAGCAGGCCCATTTTTGGTTTAGCACCTGGGTAGTGCCTGCTGATTGGTGGCTACATGTAGCCATGCAAATAATGTTTAACAGGAACAAAACCCTTTGACCAAACTGCTTTGTACTGGAAAAGGTTTGGATTTCAAAATAGTTTTTAATTTTTGAATATTTGTTCATCTGCATCTGTAAAATGGGACAGCTTGGACAGAGGATGGAACCATGAGTAGACAACAGCATCTTTTGTCATTTACACAATATGTCATAATACAGTTTATACATGTAAGCTAAAGGTAGTTTTATATCATTTGTAATACTTTGTATATACATAGTACCATCAGAAAGATAGTAGAGTACTGTAATAAAAAAAGGTAATAGTTGTTGTAAATAAATATAGACTACAATTTGCATTTTAGAGCACAAAAACAAACCAAAAACACCAGCAAAGAAGATTGTGACTTACTGGCGGCAACATTTTTTAATTTTTAAAACAATTTTATTTTAAAAAATATATATTAATGAAAAGGCCTGGAGTTCTGAATAATTCTGGATTTTGGAATTCCAGATTTGGACATTTGTACCTGTAATAATATTTATTGAACCCCTTGGTTGTTAGAGAGGACTTGCATAGCTTTGAGTTGCTAACTTAATTGGAAACAAGGACACTGTCAATCAAATATTCTTTTCTTTAAAGGGATATCAAATTACACATTTTTTAATTAATTTCTATTATCAATTTTTCTTCATTATCTTGGTATCTTTTGCTGAAAAGCAGGAGGGTGTGCTTAGAAGCTGTCTCATTTCTGGAGCACCATGGCAGCAGTTTTGCAAAAATGTTATCCATTTTGCAAGAGCACTACATGGCAGCAATATTTCCCACCAAATAGTGATCCAGATGCCTACCTAGGCATCTCTTCAACACAGAATATTATGGGAACAAAACAAATTTGATATTAGAAGTAAATTGGAAAAAAAAATTGTATGCTGTGTCTTAAAGGACCAGTAAACACAGCAGATTTGCATAATCAACAAATGCAAGATAACAAGACAATGCAATAGCTTTTACTCTGAATTTCAAATGAGTAGTAGATTCTTTTTTAACACATTTTAAAGTTCTGTATATTTCCACTCCCCCTGTACCATGTGATAGCAATCAGCCAATCACAAATGCATATACGTATAGTCTGAGTTCTTGCACATGCTCAGTAGGAGCTGGTGTCTCAAAAAAAGTGTAAATATAAAAGACTGTGCACATTTTTTTTAATGGAAGTAAATTGGAAAGTTGTTTAAAATTACATGCTGTATCTGAATCATGAAAATGTAATAAAACCTGAGTGTCCCTTTAATCACAAAAGAAATTTTTTGCCCTGATCGTATCCCTTTAAGTTTCTTAACAAATATTTAAGATATCTTTACAGTTTTTGTTAAAAGTAAGACAGACAAAGGTACTTAAGCATTCAATGATCAGGGTAATATAAATGGTTGTAAAAGTGGCAATGCTACCTCTTAAGGAATAAAGTAGATCAAGTCTAAAATCCAGAAAAACATAATTTATGCTTACCTGATAAATTTATTTCTCTTGTAGTGTATCCAGTCCACGGATCATCCATTACTTATGGGATATTCTCCTCCCCAGCAGGACGTTGCAAGAGGATCACCCACAGCAGAGCTGTTATATAGCTCCTCCCCTCACTGTCATATCCAGTCATTCGACCGAAACAAACAGAGAAAGGAGAAACCATAGGGTGCAGTGGTGACTGAAATTTGATTAAAATTTAGACCTGCCTTAAAAGGACAGGGCGGGCCGTGGACTGGATACACTACAAGAGAAATAAATTTATCAGGTAAGCATAAATTATGTTTTCTCTTGTTAAGTGTATCCAGTTCACGAATCATCCATTACTTATGGGATACCAATACCAAAGCTAAAGTACACGGATGATGGGAGGGACAAGGCAGGAACTCAAACGGAAGGAACCACTGCCTGAAGAACCTTTCTCCCAAAAACAGCCTCCGAAGAAGCAAAAGTATCAAATTTGTAAAATTTTGAAAAGGTATGAAGCGAAGACCAAATCTGTTCAACAGAGGCCTCATTTTTAAAGGCCCAGGTGGAAGCCACAGCTCTAGTAGAATGAGCTGTAATTCTTTCAGGGGGCTGCTGTCCAGCAGTCTCATAGGCTAAACGGATTATACTCCGAAGCCAAAAAGACAGAGAGGTTGCCGAGGCCTTTTGACCTCTCCTCTGTCCAGAGTAAACAACAAACAGGTTAGATGTTTGACGAAAATCTTTAGTAGCCTGCAAGTAAAACTTCAATGCACGGACTACGTCTAGATTATGCAAAAGACGTTCCTTCTTTGATGAAGGATTAGGGCATAATAACGGAACAACAATCTCTTGATTGATATTCCTGTTAGAAACCACTTTAGGTAAAAACCCAGGTTTTGTACGCAGAACTACTTTATCTGAATGAAAGATCAGATAAGGAGAATCACAATGTAAGGCAGATAACTCCGAGACTCTTCGAGCCGAGGAAATAGCCATCAGAAAAAGAACTTTCCATGATAGAAGTTTGATATCAATAGAATGAAGGGGTTCAAACGGAACTCCTTGAAGAACTTTAAGAACTAAGTTTAAGCTCCATGGGGGAGCAACAGGTTTAAACACAGGCTTAATTCTAACTAAAGCCTGACAAAATGCCTCAACGTCTGGAACGTCAGCCAGACGCTTGTGCAAAAGAATAGACAGAGCAAAAATCTGTCCCTTTAAAGAACTAGCTGATAATCTTTTATCCAAGCCCTCTTGGAGGAAGGACAATATTCTAGGAATCCTAACCCTACTCCATGAGTAATTCTTGGATTCACACCAATGAAGGTATTTACGCCATATCTTGTGGTAAATTTTCCTGGTGACAGGCTTTCACGCCTGTATTAAGGTATCAAATTACTGACTCGGAGAAGCCACGCTTTGATAGGATCAAGCGTTCAATCTCCATGCAGTCAGTCTCAGAGAAAGTAGATTCGGATGATTGAAAGGACCTTGTATTAGAAGGTCTTGTCTCAGAGGCAGAGTCCATGGTGGAAAGGATGACATGTCCACTAGGTCTGCATACCAGGTCCAGCGTGGCCACGCAGGCGCTATCAATATCACCGAGGCTCTCTCCTCTCTGATTTTGGCAATCAGACGAGGGAGCAGAGGAAACGGTGGAAACACATAAGCCAGGTTGAAGAACCAAGGCATTGCTAGAGCATCTATCAGTGCCGCTTCTGGGTCCCTGGACCTGGATCCATAACAAAGAAGCTTGGCGTTCTGGCGAGACGCCATGAGATCCAGTTCTGGTTTGCCCCAACGGAGAACCAATTGAGCAAACACCTCCGGATGGAGTTCCCACTCCCCCGGATGAAAAGTCTGACGACTTAGAAAATCCGCCTCCCAGTTCTCTACCCCTGGGATATGGATCGCTGACAGGTGGCAAGAGTGAGTCTCTGCCCAGCGAATTATCTTGGAGACTTCTGACATCGCTAGGGAACTTCTGGTCCCCTCTTGATGGTTGATGTAAGCCACAGTCGTGATGTTGTCCGACTGAAATCTGATGAACCTCAGTTTTGCTAACTGAGGCCAAGCCAGAATATTTATTGGAAGGATTTTCTCCTCCTGAGTCCATGAGCCCTGAGCCTTCAGGGAGTTCCAGACTGCACCCCAACCTAAAAGGCTGGCGTCTGTTGTTACAATGGTCCAATCTGGCTTGCGAAAGGTCATACCTTTGGACAGATGGATCCGAGATAACCACCAGAGAAGAGAATCTCTGGTTTCCTGGTCCAGATTTAGTAGAGGGGACAAATCTTTGTAATCCCCATTCCACTGGCTGAGCATGCATAATTGCAGCGGTCTGACATGCAGGCGTGCAAATGGCACTATGTCCATCGCCGCCACCATTAAGCCGATTACTTCCATGCACTGAGCCACCGTGGGGCGCGGAATGGAGTGAAGAACATGGCAAGCATTTAGAAGTTTTGATAACCTGGACTCCGTCAGGTAAATTTTCATTTCTATAGAATCTATCAGAGTCCCTAGGAAGGAAACCCTTGTGAGAGGGGATAGAGTACTCTTTTCTTCGTTCACTTTCCACCCATGCGACCTCAGAAATGCCAGGACTATCTCTGTATGAGACTTGGCAATTTGAAAGCTTGACGCCTGTATCAGGATGTTGTCTAGATAGGGAGCCACCGCTATGCCTCGCGGCCTTAGAACCGCCAGGAGTGAGCCCAGAACCTTTGTAAAAATTCTTGGGGCTGTAGCCAACCCGAATGGGAGAGCTACAAACTGGTAATGCCTGTCTAGAAAGGCAAACCTCAGGAACCGATGATGATTCTTGTGAATCGGAATGTGAAGGTAAGCATCCTTTAAGTCCACTGTGGTCATGAACTGACCCTCTTGGATCATGGGTAGGATGGTTCGAATAGTTTCCATCTTGAATGATGGAACTCTGAGGAATTTGTTTAGGATCTTTAAATCCAAAATTGGTCTGAAGGTTCCCTCTTTTTTGGGAACCACAAACAGATTTGAATAAAATCCCTGTCCTTGCTCCGTCCGCGGAACTGGATGGATCACTCCCATTACAAGGAGGTCTTGCACGCAGCTTAGAAATGCCTCTCTCTTTATCTGGTTCGCAGATAATCTTGAAAGGTGAAATCTCCCTTGTGGGGGAGAAGCTTTGAAGTCCAGAAGATATCCCTGAGATATGATCTCCAACGCCCAGGGATCCTGAACATCTCTTGCCCACGCCTGGGCGAAGAGAGAGAGTCTGCCCCTTACTAGATCCGTTGTCGGATAGGGGGCCGCTCCTTCATGCTGTCTTGGAGGCAGCAGCAGGCTTTCTGGCCTGCTTGCCCTTGTTCCAGGCCTGGGTAGGTTTCCAGGCCTACTTAGATTGAGCAAAAGTTCCCTCTTGTCTTGAGGTAGAGGGAGTTGATGTTGCACCTGCCTTGAAGTTTCCAAAGGCACGAAAATTAGACTGTTTGGCCTTTGATTTGGCCCTGTCCTGAGGGAGGGTATGACCCTTACCTCCAGTAATGTCAGCAATAATTTCCTTCAAACCAGGCCCGAATAAGGTCTGTCCCTTGAAAGGAATGTTGAGTAATTTAGACTTCGAAGTCACATCAGCTGACCAGGATTTAAGCCATAGCGCCCTGCGCGCCTGGATGGCGAATCCGGAATTTTTAGCCGTTAGTTTAGTCAAATGAACAACGGCATCAGAAATAAAAGAGTTAGCTAGCTTAAGTGTTCTAAGCTTGTCAATAATTTCAGTCAATGGAGCTGTATGGATGGCCTCTTCCAGGGCCTCAAACCAGAACGCCGCCGCAGCAGTGACAGGCGCAATGCATGCAAGGGGCTGTAAAATAAAACCTTGTTGAATAAACATTTTCTTAAGGTAACCTTCTAATTTTTTATCCATTGGATCTGAAAAAGCACAACTGTCCTCGACAGGGATAGTAGTGCGCTTTGCTAAAGTAGAAACTGCTCCCTCCACCTTAGGGACTGTCTGCCATAAGTCCCGTGTAGTGGCATCTATTGGAAACATTTTTCTAAATATAGGAGGTGGGGAAAAGGGCACACCGGGTCTATCCCACTCCTTACTAATGATTTCTGTAAGCCTTTTAGGTATTGGAAAAACATCGGTGCTCGCCGGCACTGCATAGTATTTATCCAGCCTACACAATTTCTCTGGCACTGCAATTGTGTCACAGTCATTCAGAGCAGCTAATACCTCCCCAAGCAATGTACGGAGGTTCTCAAGCTTAAATTTAAAATTAGAAATCTCTGAATCAGGTCTCCCCGATTCAGAGACGTCACCCACAGACTGAAGCTCTCCGTCCTCAGGTTCTGCATATTGTGACGCAGTATCAGACATGGCTCTTACAGCATCCACGCGCTCTGTATCTCGTCTAACCCCAGAGCTATCGCGCTTGCCTCTTATTTCAGGCAATCTGGCTAATACCTGAGACAGTGTATTATTCATGATTGCAGCCATGTCCTGCAAAGTAATCGCTATGGGCATCCCTGATGTACTTGGCGCCATATTAGCGTGCGTCCCTTGGCCGGGAGGCAAAGGGTCTGACACGTGGGGAGAGTTAGTCGGCATAACTTCCCCCTCGATAGAACCCTCTGGTGACAATTCTCTTATAGATAAAGACTGATTTTTACTGTTTAAGGTGAAATCAATACATTTAGTACACATTCTCCTATGGGGCTCCACCATGGCTTTTAAACATAATGAACAAGTAGTTTCCTCTGTGTCAGACATGTTTGTACAGACTAGCAATGAGACTAGCAAGCTTGGAAAACACTTTAAACCAAGTTAACAAGCAATATAAAAAACGTTACTGTGCCTTTAAGAGAAAACAAATTTTGCAAAATTTGAAATAACAGTGAAAAAAGGCAGTTACACTAACGAAATTTTTACAGTGTATGTAACAAGTTAACAGAGCATTGCACCCACTTGCAAATGGATGATTAACCCCTTAATATCAAAAACGGAATAAATGAAAAAAACGTTTTTAAAGCTAGTCACAACTGCCACAGATCTACTGTGGATGTTACCCTCCTCAAACACGACTTTTGAAGCCTTTTGAGCCCTTCAGAGATGTCCTGTATCATGCAGAGGGAAGCTGGATGTCTTTGTCTGTAATTTTAACTGCGCAGAAAAGCGCTAAAATAGGCCCCTCCCACTCATATTACAACAGTGGAAAGCCTTAGGAAACTGTTACTAGGCAAAATTCAAGCCAGCCATGTGGAGAAAAAACTAGGCCCCAATAATTTTTGTCACCAAACATATATAAAAACGATTAACATGCCAGCAAACGTTTTATATTACACTTTTATAAGAGTATGTATCTCTGTTAATAAGCCTGATACCAGTCGCTATTAAATCACTGCATTTAGGCTTAACTTACATTAATCCGGTATCAGCAGCATTTTTCTAGCAAGTTCCATCCCTAGAAATATGTTTACTGCACATACCTTATTGCAGGAAACCTGCACGCCATTCCCTCTCTGAAGTTACCTCACTCCTCAGAATATGTGAGAACAGCAATGGATCTTAGTTACTTCTGCTAAGATCATAGAAATCACAGGCAGATTCTTCTTCTAATGCTGCCTTTGATAAAACAGTACACTCCGGTACCATTTAAAAATAACAAACTTTTGATTGAAGTTAAAAACTAACTATAATACACCACACTCCTCTTACTACATCCATCTTTGTTGAGAGTTGCAAGAGAATGACTGGGTATGACAGTGAGGGGAGGAGCTATATAACAGCTCTGCTGTGGGTGATCCTCTTGCAACGTCCTGTTGGGGAGGAGAATATCCCATAAGTAATGGATGATCCGTGGACTGGATACACTTAACAAGAGAAATAATATTAACTGTAACAAACAAAATTTGTGGTTGGTTTTCCTTACCATACATTATTTATTTGCTGCCAAAAGATGACTCAGACCATTTCCCAGAATACATTGCTGCTTTTTCCATACAATAACGATACTAAAATGCTTTTATGCACTTACTTTGGTCGGCATAGTTTCTGTTTTTTAGCTCCATCTGCCGGGACTGGAATTCAAGGGTTTCTACTTGGTACTGAAGATCCTTCTTTTCTTGTTCAAGGGAATCTTCAAATTCAATGAACTTCTGTAATGGGGCAAACACATGATAAAATGCTTAGACACTTTAAATATGACCATAGTAAAAACATGATCTATCAACCCCTCCCAAGCAGCTCAAAGGGTTTATCCATGAACTATACAACATAATAATATCATCAACTAAGGAAATGTTCCCAGAAACCATTCACTGTCAAAAATGTATATAAAATACCTTCCTACAGTCACACAATACATCCTCAATGCCTTAAAATTACTATCTAAATTACATAAAGCATACACAGAATAATACTTCTGTTATACTCTTGGACAGAAATTCTAAAATATCACAATAGAGACTAAGGGGTTGATTTAACATTTGTCGAACGGACATGATCTGCTGTAGCGAATCATGTCCGCTCGACATCGCTAAAAGCAGACAGCATACGCTGACCACATTTATCAGTGTACAAGCATTTCTGGTGGAATGATTGTGCAATACTGCCCCCTGCTCCCTGGAGGTCAATCGGCCGCTAGCAGGGTCCGTTTATCATCCCGATCGTATTAGATTGGGATGATTTCAATCTGCCACCTAAAAGGTGTCAGACAGGTCAAGGTGCAGCGGTCTTACGACCGCCGCTTCTTAACTTCCATTTCAGGCGGGCCTAAAACGATCCGAATCACCATCCGTTGCTTAATAAATGGAGCCCTATGGTCCCAATGGCAAAAGGATTGGCAGTCCCACGAGATATTGGCTATTTTGTCTCACCAGTTTCACAATCCGTGCATCAGGCAACATTTTATAAAAAAAAGTGGGATGACCCTCTCTGTCGCAACAATATGCCTTCCATAGGAAACAACAAGGATCACTGCCTGATCGAAAATCCACCCACATCACCAGTCAACTTGGATCTCAGAAGTGGGGAGGGGGCGTGTATTAAAATCATGTTTACACAACATATACTGTGCAATCACTAAAACTAAAAATGGCTTTTGTGTAGTAACAGTTGAAATAATAGATATGTAAACTAAGTTTCACTGTACATTCAGGGGTGGTGAGAAAGGTATGTGTGAAAAGGTTCGCCTAAGATGGAGGATATTTCTTTTAAAACAAGACATTTCCAGTGATGTTTCCCCATTAAAATACTGGTTACTCCCATGGAACACCTATAAATTCCATATGTATGCAAACACCATTGTTAATAAAGAACAAAAAAAAAAAAAAAAAAATTTATAATACACCTATAGCAGCTGGAGTTTGTGGGTATACTGTATATGTGTATGTAGTTTCTTATATGGATGTGTTATACTGTTAAATACTATAAAATATATTTAAAGGGACAGTCTAGTCAAAATTAAATTGTCATGATTAAGATAGGAAATATAATTTAAAAAAAACTTTCCAATTTGCTTTTAACATCAAATTTGCTTTGTTCTTTTGGTATTCTTTGTTGAAAGATAAACCTAATTAGACTAATATCTAAGCCGTTGGAGGCCGCCTCTTATCTCAGTGCATTTTGACATTTTTTTACAGTTAGACAGCACTAGTTCATGTGAGCCATATAGATAACATTGTGCTCACTCCTGTGAGATAAGGGAGCAGTCTGCAGAGGCTTAGATACAAGGTAATCACAGAGGTAAAAAGTGTATTAATATAACAGTGTCGGTTAGGCAAAACTGGAGAATGACAATAAACATTGTTAAAGTAAACTGTCCCTTTAAAGTCTTTTTATGATTTAAATAAACGTGTTTTTAACTTTTGGCGTGTTCGTTTCTATTTATGAAGAAGATTTTGTGTACAGGATATTAATATCCCATTGAAGACAGTAGCTGCGGCTTTTTAATTGTTTTCAACTTTGCACAATGTAAAAAGTGTTTTTTGGAACTGACGACTTTTTTAATACTGTATTTGTAAAGCCGCTATACGTTCACACTGTGCTAAACTTGTTTTAGTTCTAAAATTGTGACTGCTCTGTACCAAACACATCCTATATCAATAACACGGTACCAAACACATTCTATATCAATAACACGGTACCAAACACATTCTATATCAATAACACAGTACCAAACCCATTCTATATCAATAACATGATACCAAACACATTCTATATCAATAACACGGTACCAAACACATTCTATATCAATAACACGGTACCAAACACATTCTATATCAATAACACGGTACCAAACACATTCTATATCAATAACACAGTACCAAACCCATTCTATATCAATAACATGATACCAAACACATTCTATATCAATAACACGGTACCAAACACATTCTATATCAATAACACGGTACCAAACACATTCTATATCAATAACACGGTACCAAACACATTCTATATCAATAACACAGTACCAAACACATTCTATATCAATAACACGGTACCAAACCCATTCTATATCAATAACATGATACTAAACACATTCTATATAAATAACACGGTACCAAACACATACTATATCAATAACACGGTACCAAACACATTCTATATTAATAACAAGGTACCAAACACATTCTATATCAATTACACAGTACCAAACACATTCTATATAAATTACACAGTAACAAACACATTCTATATTAATAACAAGGTACCAAACACATTCTATATCAATTACACGGTACCAAACACATCCTATATCAATAACAAGGTACCAAACACATTCTATATCAATAACACGGTACCAAACACATTCTATATCAATAACACAGTACCAAACACATTCTATATCAATAACACGGTACCAAACCCATTCTATATCAATAACATGATACCAAACACATTCTATATAAATAACACGGTACCAAACACATACTATATCAATAACACGGTACCAAACACATTCTATATTAATAACAAGGTACCAAACACATTCTATATCAATTACACAGTACCAAACACATTCTATATAAATTACACAGTAACAAACACATTCTATATTAATAACAAGGTACCAAACACATTCTATATCAATTACACGGTACCAAACACATTCTATATCAATAACACGGTACCAAACACATCCTATATCAATAACACGGTACCAAAAACATTCTATATTAATAACAAGGTATCAAACACATTCTATATCAATAACAGGGTACCAAACACATTCTATATCAATAACACGGTACCAAACACATTCTATATTAATAACACGGTACCAAACACATTCTATATCAAATACACAGTACCAAACACATTCTATATCAATAACACGGTACCAAACACATTCTATATCAATAACACGGTACCAAACACATTCTATATCAATAACACGGTACCAAACACATCCTATATCAATAACACGGTACCAAACACATTCTATATTAATAACAAGGTACCAAACACATCCTATATCAATAACAAGGTACCAAACACATTCTATATCAATAACACGGTACCAAACACATCCTATATCAATAACACAGTACCAAACACATTCTATATCAATTACACGGTACCAAACACATTCTATATCAATAACACAGTACCAAACACATTCTATATCAATTACACGGTACCAAACACATTCTATATCAATTACACGGTACCAAACACATCCTATATCAATAACACAGTACCAAACACATTCTATATCAATAACACGGTACCAAACACATTCTATATCAATAACACTGTACCAAACACATTCTATATCAATAACACGGTACCAAACACAACCTATATCAATAACACAGTACCAAACACATTCTATATTAATAACACGGTACCAAACACATTATATATTAATAACAAGGTACCAAACACATCCTATATCAATAACAAGGTACCAAACACATTCTATATCAATAACAGGGTACCAAACACATCCTATATCAATAACATGGTACTAGCTTATTAGGTTAGCTTAAAAGGGACATGAAACCCAAATTTTTTCTTTCACGATTTAAAAAGAGCATACAATTTTAAACAATTTTCCAATTTACTTCTATTATCTAATTTGCTTCATTCTCTAAATAGACTCAGTAGCTGCTGATTGGCGACTGCATATAGATGCCTTGTGTGATTGGATCACCCATGTGGATTGCAATTTCTTCAACAAAGGATATCTGAAGAATGAAGCTAATTAAATAGAAGTAAATTGGAAAATTGTTTAAAATTGTATGCTCTTTTTAAATCGTGAAAGAAAAAATTTGGGTTTCATGTCCCTTTTAAGCTAACCTAATAAGCCTGTTTAAAATTGTATTCCCTGTCTGAATCATGAATGAAACATTTTGGGTTTCATGTCCTTTTTTTTAATCATTGGTCCCTATTTGCGTTCCTTACAACTGCTTAACCTTTGCCCTTGCGTTAGTCCTCAACTGCAGTTAAAGAGTACTCAACTACAGTTAAAGTAACGGTAAATCTGAGCATTTAAAAACACTAGGATTTACCATCACTAAAGATAAACTAGACATTTATTGATCACTTATTTAAAAAAGTGTGCTAAACTCACCCTGTCTGTTCCGTGACTCCTCACTAAAGTCAGCGCCTCTGACCGCCCACGACATAGTGCTCTTAACCAATGAAGTGAGGTTTCCACCTCTAAACCAATAGTTGTGCTAGCATACAGAACACTGTCACATGACAAGCACGGCTATTGGTTTAGAGGTGGAAACATCACCTCATTGAGAGAAGAGCGCTGTGCCGTGCGAGGTGCTGCAGTAGAGACAGGGTGAGTTTAGCACCCTTTTTTACACAAGTGATCAATGAAAGTCTAGTTTATTTTTTAGTGATGGTAAATCCTAGCGTGTTTTTTTATACGCTTGGATTTACCATCACTTTATTAAATAAACTTTCATTGTTATTAGCCTTGTCTTTCTTTGCATTGTTCTCATCAAGCAATGTCCCAGTTAGCACTGCTTCTGGGCTTGAACACCCTAACTAGCCCCCCAGCATGACAAGTGTGTATAACAAAGTTAATCACATAAACTGCAGATGAAGGTTACAGCCACCAAATGGTAGCAGGGATCACCCACAGTTCTATCTTCACTTCCTGCTTCCGCACATCCTATATGGATGTCTCCTACCCAAAAATAGATGCACTCTCAGCCTGCATTCAGTCTTCTTTATTAAAGGGACATAATACCCATATACTAAATCACTTGGAAGTGATGCAGCATAATTGTAAAAAGCTGACAAGAAAATATCACCTGAACATCTCAAAGTAAAACAGAAAGATTTTTTACCTAAAAATGTCTTCAGCTCACAATAGTAAGTTCTCTGTGAACAGTTATACTTCAGATATTGTCAGCTACATGTTGGAGGGGGGAAAAACAGCAGCCAATCAGCATCATCAGTGCTGAGTTCACACTTTGCTTTACAGTGATCTCACGAGATTTCCCTGATTTTATAGTAAACTTCCTTAAAGGGATAGTAAAGTCCAAATTAAACTTTCACGATCAGATAGTGCATGTCATTTTAAACAACTTTCTAATTTACTTTTATCTTCAAATTTGCTTTATGCTCTTGATATTCTTAGTTGAAATCTAAACCTAGGTAGGATCATACGCTAATTTGTAAGCCCTTGAAGGCCGCCTCTCATCTGAATGCATTTGACAGTTTTTCACAGCTA
Organism: Bombina bombina; assembly: GCF_027579735.1. Classification (NCBI taxonomy): domain Eukaryota; kingdom Metazoa; phylum Chordata; class Amphibia; order Anura; family Bombinatoridae; genus Bombina; species Bombina bombina. The sequence continues at coordinate 128,532,743 of NC_069509.1, read as the reverse complement.
GAGGGCATTAGTTCATGTGTTTCATATAGATAACACTGTGCTCACACACGTGAAGTTATTTGAGAGTCAGCACTAATGGCCTGAAATGCAAGTCTGTCAAAAGATCTGAGATAAGGAAGCAGTCAGAAGAAGCTTAGATACAAGGTAATTACAGAGGTAAATATATTAATATAACCGTGTGGGTTATGCAAAACTGGGGAATGGTAAATAAAAGGATTATCTATCTTTTTAAACAATAACAATTTTGGTCTTTACTATCCCTTGAAACTGAAGAGTGAAATAACATGACTCTACCTGCATAGAGGCACAGTCCCTTGCAAGTCCCAGCACTTGCATTCTGATTGGCTGCTTTAAGTCCATTTACAATGGGATGTGGCTACTGGGGAAATTTTGAGGTAAAATATTTTCCTTTTTTACAAAGAAATCTTGCGGTGATATTTTCCAGTCAGTTTTCATGATTTCAGCTATCATGATTTAGATAGAGCATGAAATCTTAAACAACTTTGTAATTTATTTCTATTAACAAATTTTCTTTGTTCCCATGGTATCTTTTGTTGAAAAGAATGGACGTAAGCTCAGGAGCACTATATGGCAGCAGTCCTGCCACATACTGCTCCAAACACCAACCTAGGTATCTCTTTAACAAAGAATACTATGGGAACAAAACAGATTTGATTACAGAAGTAAATTGGGAACTTTTTTTTTTTCTAAATGTATGCTCAGTCTTAATAACAAAATATTTTGAGGGCTCTCATATCCCTTTAAAAGTAGTCTTGCAAAACAAATACTATAGGCGCAGGCTTCTAAGCATACCAACCTGCCTTTCAACAAAGGATACTAAAAGAACAAAGTAAATTTGATCATAGAAGTAAATTGGAAAGTTTATTTTTGTTTTTTTAATTGTATGCTCTATTTGAATCATGAAAGAATAGTTTTGGGTTTCATGACGTATATGAAAGTTCATAGAGATTTGAACTCTCATATTTTGACATACAACTACCAGGGGGTCAGGATCAAAGTATAATAAGTAAAATGTATTATATCTGCACTCACTGGATTCACAAAAAGACTTATTTATTAAAAAAAGATAAGTGATGTTTCGGTAATGCCGTTTGAGGAAGGTATTTAATGCCACCTGAAATCTTGCCTCCATGCAACTTAATAGTTAACCTATACCCTTAAATTATATCTCAAATGTAATTCCCCAACACACAAGGGAAAAGCTGCATGGTCTCCCCCACAAACACCCCCTTAACTCTGTGCCACTCCTCTGCACAAACCTCTTCTATTTGCAAATTCTCCTACAAATGCCCCTCATTGGTAAACCACCCGCATGACATCCCCCTTTGAAAATACCCACCCTCTGTCCATGATCCCTCACATTGCAAAGAGCCCACAACACCTAACTCCCCTTCATCACCTAATGCCATCAAATGACAAAAAAAATTTGGGATAATCTGCAGTGGGACATGGTTTTGGCTAAAAGCAAATAGTGGCGATGACTGGGTCACTGTCAGGGTTCATTGTGACAGTTAGGGTTTATTGTTATTGGTTAGCTAACTGTCTGAACAAGTGCTGTGTTTGCATGCAAGTGCAGGGAGCATAGTTAGATATGCTCAGTACCTGTGCACAATAACATCTATCAATAAAACAGTGACACTTTTAGTATTAGCATCCTTGTTAATACACATGTATTGCAAAACTGCTTATATATACAACTGAAATTGACTACTTGAATATCCATTTTTTTTATCCTTTCTGCTCCTATTATGCCTGTACATCAGATTTCAGACAACAGCATATACCTAGTAAATCCCTTTTAGCCAGGTTTATGCACCGACATCATATCTGGTGCATGTCCCCAGTAATACTTGTGTGGCCATATCTGCAGCAACCACTTTATATTTGCTTTATGCTCAAAAAGACAATACAACAAAAGGTTTTTTTTGCGGAAACTAAAATGTTGAAATGGGCGTGGTATATTAAACTAAAGTTATCATTTCCTTGTTACTTTAAACCATCATAATGAGTTTAAGATTTAAGGCAAGATCACATATGAAGGTCTCACATCAAATCATCTTAAATTCAAACATTTGTTATCCAAAGGCATTTTTTAAATGTTCAAAATTAGTTTTCCATGTCCCATACTCATAATGGAAGGCCAAAACGTAATAGCACTTGGCAATAGCTCAATTATAGCAGGGGTGACATATGGCTTATCATGTGCACAATGGATGTACTAATCAAAAGTTTGTAATGTATTTGAAGCTCTTGTAGGGGGTCCGGTGATTAGGGGTTCATAGTAGTAGGGAGTCTGGCTTTTTACAGGTTTATTGCTTTAGCAGGGGTCTGGCTCTTTAGGGTTTATTATGGTAGAGGGTCTGGGCTGGTAGATTTGGAGTTACTATGGTGGTGAAAGGTCTGGCAGTTTAAGGGTTTATGATGGTAAGGGGTCTGGTAGATTAGGGGTTTATTATGGTAAGGGTTCTGGCAGATTAGGGGTTTATTATGGTAAGGGTTCTGGCAGATTAGGGGTTTATTATGGTAAGGGTTCTGGCAGATTAGGGGTTTATTATGGTAAGGGTTCTGGCAGATTAGGGGTTTATTATGGTAAGGGTTCTGGCAGATTAGGGGGTTATTGTGGGGGTGGGGTCTGACCATTTAGGGCTTATTTCAGTTGGGGGTCTGCTCATTTGACGTTTTATTAACCATGTTAATAGGATTAATTGTGTTGGAGAGGTCAAATTCAACTTTATTGTTGTGGGTGAGATTGCAGTTAGGGTTATACAGATTTATTTGAATCTAGCCGTATATATTTAGTGCACAGCTAATTAAAATTAAACAGTGCTAACACAGATGCAGTTTAACCTAATATTTTGATAGAAAAAAAATCCACTAAATGCATAGCTGAATAATAATGTACCCTGTGGACATTTTAAATGCAGAAATACCCATCACACTGAGTTGATTCCTTATCTAAATAACATCCCAAATAAAAATACATATAATCCTATAGACACACACAAATGTGCTATGCTATAAAGATTAAAATAAAATGCAAGAGAACTGCATTTGAAGGTTAATATATCCCTGTCATGGATGCAAATAGAGTAACATTTATGAGAAAGCAATTGAACTGGGTCCCCAGTGGGACAGATAATGCCTGGAAAGTGTGCACAGTGAAGTAACATGAACTGATTATGATAAATAATTTACACAGAGAACAGGAGTTAGGAGAGCAACCCCCAGGCAGTTTACATTGTGTAGATGGATGCTGAGCTATACATTATTTTTATCTCTGTGAGCTATAATTAACCTTTTCTTTGCTGAATCAGTTTTCTAAATAAAAAAAACAATACCAAAGCAGATATTTTACATATTAACAGAGTTATATTTTTATTATACAGTGTTCTCCCTAGGACCTATTTTGGGGCAGAATACAAGCGAACTGTTATTTAATACTTCTGCTCATGCGTGATCTCCCCTAGAAGCTTTTCGCATGCGTCGGGTAGCGCTCTTATTACAAATTGAAAATAAACTGTTTGGCTTGCACGCTACCCGCTAACCCAACAAGCGGGAAAAGCCGATCTTAGAATATCGCGCGCACGATAATGTATTTCCACATAGAAGTCAACGGTGCAAAAAAAGTGGAAAAAAAACACCCTACTCACGCGCATACACAATCGCATATTCTCAAGTGAACTAACCCGACGTGAAAAACAGAATTTATGTTTACCTGATAAATTACTTTCTCCAACGGTGTGTCCGGTCCACGGCGTCATCCTTACTTGTGGGACATTCCCCTCCCCAACAGGAAATGGCAAAGAGCCCAGCAAAGCTGGTCACATGATCCCTCCTAGGCTCCGCCTACCCCAGTCATTCGACCGACGTTAAGGAGGAATATTTGCATAGGAGAAACCATATGATACCGTGGTGACTGTAGTTAAAGAAAATAAATTATCAGACCTGATTAAAAAACCAGGGCGGGCCGTGGACCGGACACACCGTTGGAGAAAGTAATTTATCAGGTAAACATAAATTCTGTTTTCTCCAACATAGGTGTGTCCGGTCCACGGCGTCATCCTTACTTGTGGGAACCAATACCAAAGCTTTAGGACACGGATGATGGGAGGGAGCAAATCAGGTCACCTAGATGGAAGGCACCACGGCTTGCAAAACCTTTCTCCCAAAAATAGCCTCAGAAGAAGCAAAAGTATCAAACTTGTAAAATTTGGTAAAAGTGTGCAGTGAAGACCAAGTCGCTGCCCTACATATCTGATCAACAGAAGCCTCGTTCTTGAAGGCCCATGTGGAAGCCACAGCCCTAGTGGAATGAGCTGTGATTCTTTCGGGAGGCTGCCGTCCGGCAGTCTCGTAAGCCAATCTGATGATGCTTTTAATCCAAAAAGAGAGAGAGGTAGAAGTTGCTTTTTGACCTCTCCTTTTACCGGAATAAACAACAAACAAGGAAGATGTTTGTCTAAAATCCTTTGTAGCATCTAAATAGAATTTTAGAGCGCGAACAACATCCAAATTGTGCAACAGACGTTCCTTCTTCGAAACTGGTTTCGGACACAGAGAAGGTACGATAATCTCCTGGTTAATGTTTTTGTTAGAAACAACTTTTGGAAGAAAACCAGGTTTAGTACGTAAAACCACCTTATCTGCATGGAACACCAGATAAGGAGGAGAACACTGCAGAGCAGATAATTCTGAAACTCTTCTAGCAGAAGAAATTGCAACCAAAAACAAAACTTTCCAAGATAATAACTTAATATCAACGGAATGTAAGGGTTCAAACGGAACCCCCTGAAGAACTGAAAGAACTAAGTTGAGACTCCAAGGAGGAGTCAAAGGTTTGTAAACAGGCTTGATTCTAACCAGAGCCTGAACAAAGGCTTGAACATCTGGCACAGCTGCCAGCTTTTTGTGAAGTAACACAGACAAGGCAGAAATCTGTCCCTTCAGGGAACTTGCAGATAATCCTTTTTCCAATCCTTCTTGAAGGAAGGATAGAATCTTAGGAATCTTAACCTTGTCCCAAGGGAATCCTTTAGATTCACACCAACAGATATATTTTTTCCAAATTTTGTGGTAAATCTTTCTAGTTACAGGCTTTCTGGCCTGAACAAGAGTATCGATAACAGAATCTGAGAACCCTCGCTTCGATAAGATCAAGCGTTCAATCTCCAAGCAGTCAGCTGGAGTGAGACCAGATTCGGATGTTCGAACGGACCTTGAACAAGAAGGTCTCGTCTCAAAGGTAGCTTCCATGGTGGAGCCGATGACATATTCACCAGATCTGCATACCAAGTCCTGCGTGGCCACGCAGGAGCTATCAAGATCACCGACGCCCTTTCCTGATTGATCCTGGCTACCAGCCTGGGGATGAGAGGAAACGGCGGGAATACATAAGCTAGTTTGAAGGTCCAAGGTGCTACTAGTGCATCCACTAGAGCCGCCTTGGGATCCCTGGATCTGGACCCGTAGCAAGGAACTTTGAAGTTCTGATGAGAGGCCATCAGATCCATGTCTGGAATGCCCCACAGTTGAGTGACTTGGGCAAAGATTTCCGGATGGAGTTCCCACTCCCCCGGATGCAATGTCTGACGACTCAGAAAATCCGCTTCCCAATTTTCCACTCCTGGGATGTGGATAGCAGACAGGTGGCAGGAGTGAGACTCCGCCCATAGAATGATTTTGGTCACTTCTTCCATCGCCAGGGAACTCCTTGTTCCCCCCTGATGGTTGATGTACGCAACAGTTGTCATGTTGTCTGATTGAAACCGTATGAACTTGGCCCTCGCTAGCTGAGGCCAAGCCTTGAGAGCATTGAATATCGCTCTCAGTTCCAGAATATTTATCGGTAGAAGAGATTCTTCCCGAGACCAAAGACCCTGAGCTTTCAGGGATCCCCAGACCGCGCCCCAGCCCATCAGACTGGCGTCGGTCGTGACAATGACCCACTCTGGTCTGCGGAAGGTCATCCCTTGTGACAGGTTGTCCAGGGACAGCCACCAACGGAGTGAGTCTCTGGTCCTCTGATTTACTTGTATCCTCGGAGACAAGTTTGTATAGTCCCCATTCCACTGACTGAGCATGCACAGTTGTAATGGTCTTAGATGAATGCGCGCAAAAGGAACTATGTCCATTGCCGCTACCATCAAACCTATCACTTCCATGCACTGCGCTATGGAAGGAAGAGGAACGGAATGAAGTATCCGACAAGAGTCTAGAAGTTTTGTTTTTCTGGCCTCTGTCAGAAAAATCCTCATTTCTAAGGAGTCTATTATTGTCCCCAAGAAGGGAACCCTTGTTGACGGAGATAGAGAACTCTTTTCCACGTTCACTTTCCATCCGTGAGATCTGAGAAAGGCCAGGACAATGTCCGTGTGAGCCTTTGCTTGAGGAAGGGACGACGCTTGAATCAGAATGTCGTCCAAGTAAGGTACTACAGCAATGCCCCTTGGTCTTAGCACAGCTAGAAGGGACCCTAGTACCTTTGTGAAAATCCTTGGAGCAGTGGCTAATCCGAAAGGAAGCGCCACGAACTGGTAATGCTTGTCCAGGAATGCGAACCTTAGGAACCGATGATGTTCCTTGTGGATAGGAATATGTAGATACGCATCCTTTAAATCCACCGTGGTCATGAATTGACCTTCCTGGATGGAAGGAAGAATTGTTCGAATGGTTTCCATTTTGAACGATGGAACCTTGAGAAACTTGTTTAAGATCTTGAGATCTAAGATTGGTCTGAACGTTCCCTCTTTTTTGGGAACTATGAACAGATTGGAGTAGAACCCCATCCCTTGTTCTCCTAATGGAACAGGATGAATCACTCCCATTTTTAACAGGTCTTCTACACAACGTAAGAATGCCTGTCTTTTTATGTGGTCTGAAGACAACTGAGACCTGTGGAACCTCCCCCTTGGGGGAAGCCCCTTGAATTCCAGAAGATAACCTTGGGAGACTATTTCTAGCGCCCAAGGATCCAGAACATCTCTTGCCCAAGCCCGAGCGAAGAGAGAGAGTCTGCCCCCCACCAGATCCGGTCCCGGATCGGGGGCCAACATTTCATGCTGTCTTGGTAGCAGTGGCAGGTTTCTTGGCCTGCTTTCCCTTGTTCCAGCCTTGCATTGGTCTCCAAGCTGGCTTGGCTTGAGAAGTATTACCCTCTTGCTTAGAGGACGTAGCACTTTGGGCTGGTCCGTTTCTACGAAAGGGACGAAAATTAGGTTTATTTTTGGCCTTGAAAGGCCGATCCTGAGGAAGGGCGTGGCCTTTACCCCCAGTGATATCAGAGATAATCTCTTTCAAGTCAGGGCCAAACAGCGTTTTCCCCTTGAAAGGAATGTTAAGTTAAACACTAAAAAACTCTAAGCCATCTCCGTGGAGATGTTGCCTGTACAACGGCAAAGAGAATGACTGGGGTAGGCGGAGCCTAGGAGGGATCATGTGACCAGCTTTGCTGGGCTCTTTGCCATTTCCTGTTGGGGAGGGGAATGTCCCACAAGTAAGGATGACGCCGTGGACCGGACACACCTATGTTGGAGAAATATAAATATTTTTTTATATCACAGTGCTCTGCACATAGAAGAAAATGTATTCATAAATAAACATTTCTACATATAGCTGATGTTTTTTTGCACAAATATATATGTATACCTATGTATATATATATATATATATATATATACTATATATATATACACACACACACACGATTATATATAAGTATAGATTTATACAGGAATATCTATTTATAAAATACTTAGAATATATTCCTCTTTGTGCACAACATTGGAATGTGAAATACACAGTATAACACTTTATTAAAAAGGGCTATTGCATAAATATGTTTTTCTATGTTTTTATCTACTTAAAGGGACACTGTACCCAAATTTTTCCTTTTGTGATTTAGATAGAGCATGCAATTTTAAGCAACTTTCTAACTTACTCTTACTATCACCTTTTCTTCATTCTCTTGGTATCTTCATTTGAAAAGCAAGAATGTAAGTTTAGATGCCGGCCCATTTTTGGTGAAGAACCTGGGTGGTCCTTGCTGATTGGACTGCACCAATAAACGTGCTCTCCAGGTTTCTGAAACAACAATTGGCTGGCTCCTTAGCTTAGATGCCTTCTTTTATAAATAAAGATAGCAAGAGAACGAAGAAAAATTGATAATAGGAGTAAATTAGAAAGTTGCTTAAAATTGCATGGTGTGTGTACATATGTATACATATGTATTTATGTGCTGTGTATCTATGTCTGTAAATACTGTTGATGTATTTTGTGACACTTTTTTGTTTTTCGTGAAACAGTTAACCAGAGCTCTGAGGTCGCACTATCCCGACGAGCGTTAAATTCAATTGTGCTCAAGCGATCGTTTACTTTCAACTTGTAATACGAGCGGAAAACCCAATGCGCGATAACACCCGCGATAAAATCCTTTTCGCTTGCCCGAAACTATTAGAGCTTCACTCATAATCTAGCCCTTAATGGGCATACCACCTAGCTGATTTGACTGACCACCCAGATAAAGTGTAAAAACTTAAACAAGCTAGTATTATTTTTTGTTTGTTATATAAATTATCATTAAAAATAGTCTAGCCAAAATTAAACTTTAATGATTAGGATAGAGCATGCAATTTTATGCAACTTTCTTATCTACTCCTTTTATCAATTTTTCTTTGGTCGTTTGTTATCTTTATTTGAAAAAGCAACAATGTAAGCTTAGGAGCCGACCCATTTTTGGCTCAGCACCTGCATAGTGCTTGCTGATTGGTGTCTAAATGTAGCCATCAATCAGCAAGCACTACCCAGGTGCTGAAACAAAAATGGGCCAGCTCCAAAGCTTACATTAAAATAAAGATAACGAGAACGAAGAAAAATTGCTAATATGAGAAAATTAGAAAGTTGCATGAATTTGCATGTTCTATCCGAATCATGAAAGTTTAATTTTGACTATACTATCCCTTTAACCCCTTCACCCAAACGGACGTGTATATACGTTGTGCGTCGTACCGCACCACGTATATATACGTCCTAGCTTCAGGATGCTCCAGCACTTTTGGCTGCTAAGTTACAGCCAAGATCTGGAGCTCCTGAAGGTTCAGGCATCTGCCGCATATGGAGCCGGAGCGCGATCGGTGCTCCGCCACAATATAAGGGCAGATGCCTGATCGTTACAGACGGTGACACTACGTGTCTCACCGTCTGTAACGATCTTCTGCTGGTGCCGGCGGGAGGTGTGGGCGGCCAAGCAGGGGAGGTGGGAGGGGCCCTACGCTAAAGAAAAAATTAAAGGGACAGAGAGGGATGGGGCAGCTACACTACAGAAAAGTGGATCGGGGGTGGGATCAGGGAGGGATGGGACCCTAAACTATAGATCGTCGGTGGGGGGGACACTACGCTACAGAAATTTTAAAAAAAATCTGTTTTATAGGTACTGGCAGACAGTTGATGGTGCCTAACAGTTAGAGGGGGAGGTTTAGAGAGCTGTTTGGGGGCGCCTCCAGACCGCAATCAAATCCTGCAAGCGCAGTAGGCTTCAGGACAGCCGTTGGCTATGACAATGTATTCCGTCATAACGGCTTTAAAGCCCAGCGCCGTTGTGACGGAATACAACGGCATAACGGCGGCAAAAGGTTTAACAACCTCAGACTCTCATAAACAATTAAAAAAGCATAATACACTTTTATTATTTAGTCATATTTAATAGAATATAATTCAAACAAGTGAATAAGTTATTACTCATGTTATTGTCATTCTTAAACCCACCCCCTAATGTGTGCCTTTACTACATACAGGGAATGCTTAAAGGGACAGTCTATTCAAAATTAAACTTTCATGATTCAGATAGGGCATGTCATTTTAAACAATTTTCCATTTAATTTTATCATCATCTGTTCTCTTAGTATTCTTTGTTGAAAGCTAAACCTAGGTAAGCTCATATGCTAATTTCTATGCCTGTTGAAAGCCGCCTCTTTTCTCAGTGAATTTTGATCATTTTTTACAGCTAGACAGCGCTAGTTCATGTGTGCCATATAGATAACATTGTATTCACGCTTGTGAAGTTACCTAAGAGTCAGCACTGATTGGCTAAAATGCAAGTCTGTCAAAAGAACTCAAATAAGGGGGGCATCTGCAGATGCTTAGATACAAGGTAATCACAAAGGTAAAAAGTATATTAACCCTTTAAGGACACAGCTTTCAGTTTGCTCAATTGTTTTATGACGGAAAAATTCCGTCATATGTCCTTAAGAGGTTAATATAATCGTGATAGATGGGGAATGGGTAATAAAGGGATTATCTATCTTTTTAAACAATAACAATTCTGGAGTAGAATATCCCTTTAAAGGGACATTAAACTTAAAGGGACATGAAAACCAAAAATGTTCTTTCATGATTTAGATATTGAATACATTTTTAAACAACTTTCAAATGTACTTCTATTATCAAATGTGCTTCATTCTCTTGGTATCCTTTGTTGAAGAAGCACCAATCCACTACTACCAATGACAAAGTTCATATATGTGCATGCACCAATCAGTAGCTAGCCCCAAGTAGTGCACTGATATTCCTGAGCCTACCTAGATATGCTTTTCAACAAACAATATTAAGAGGCGGGAAAAAAATAGATAATAGAAGTAAATTTTAAAGTTGTTTAAAATTCTATGCTCTATCTGCACCATGAAAGAAAAATGTTGGGTTTCATGTCCCTTTAAAATTGAATTATCCATAAAAGGTTTAATAATGCATAATTAAAAAAAAATCTTTGCAATACACTTTCATTATTTATTCTGCCTGTTTTTCCCACAACTTAAAGGATCATTAAATAAATACATAATCAGAATTTCAAATAAACAGTAGATTTTTTTTTTATGACAAATGTATTTTCTTTACCCATTTGCCAACTTCCTGTATCATGTGACAGCCATCAGCCAACCACAGACTGGTATACTCATACACTACGGAATACAATTATGAAATAAAGTATGCTACACAGTGTTCCGCAAGAGAGTCAAAGGTGTTCTGCCAAATTTTGATAGTAAAAAATATTTTCATCTAAATTAGAGAGCACTTCTGCATATTTATACAATTACATTTGTAAAGAACCTTTCATTAGACTGATATTTATATAACACTAGTTTATGTTACTGCAAATGTTAAAATAAAGCTCCACCAACTGACCACCAGCAATACAACAATGGTTACAGCATTAAGTACAGTGAGTGGGCTGTTTGGCTTAGAATAATTTTGTATAATTGTGTACTAAGTAAGTTAAAAAGAGATCTTAATACTAAACAGACATTAAACAGACATTGTACACTAGTTTTTTTTGTTTGCATAAATGTTTTGTAGATGATCCAATTTATATAGCCCATCTTGTAGTGTTTTTATAAAAATGTATAGTTTTGCTTATTTTATTAAGAACATTGTGCTGATTTTCAGACTCCTAACCAAGCCCCACAGTGTCAAATGTGTACACACGTTTACAGACTCCTGCAGGCTCCTGTTTATAGTATCTGTATTTTCATATGCAGGGATGGGGGGAGGAAGGGAGTGTCTGCTCTTTTTGTTTACCCAGCCCCTTTCAGTGGGTGTCCCAGACCAACCTCATCAACAGTGCTAAACTGGGAGCTTCTAAGTAAGTTTTAAAAAAAGGTTTTATACTGGATATTTAGATCAGTATCTGTGCATATTCCTCTTTATAGTAGTGTCTATTACATGCAGTTATATAAAAATTGGTGTATACTATCCCTTTAAGAAAACAGGTGTGCTGTAACAGAAATTTGTATTGCCAAGTGTGCCACAGTCTGAAAACGTCTGAGAAGCACCAATGTATATGACAAAATGACAAACAAAACACCTCTAGTTCATTTAACTAGTACCCTAACGTAAATTACATTAGAGCAGGGCTTGACAAACCCAGGTGCCAGAGAGCGACTGGTGCCTTAAAATTAGGCCTTGATACTCTGATTTAGAGTCCCTAAGACACCCACGGGTGCCCCCCCATGTGTGCGTATATACATATTTGTCTATGATTATACACATATATTTCTTGTTCTATATTATGATGTTATTATATATATAAAATATATATCATATCTTATACGGATACCCAAAAGTTTCTGTCTCCTTAATTTATGGGCTGGCTCCTAGATTTTGAACAAATTTACCAAGCCCCACATAATTATAAACACCTCTAGTCTATTTAACTAGTCCATTGATTATAAAATAAGCATTATTAATGTTAACCTGGGCATAATGAAAATGAGCTGCTACCATTTTGTTATGTAATTTCCAAACTGCCCCCCCAGAGGCAGAACTTTTTTTCACTTTTTGCAATGACATTTTTTTAGTAAAAAATTAAAGGGACACTAAACCAAATTTTTTTCTTTCATGATTCAGATAGAGAATGCGATTTTAAGCAACTTTCTTATTTACTCCTATTATCAATGTTTCTTCGTTCTCTTGATATCTTTATTTAAAAAGCAGGAATGTGATGCATAGGAGCCAGAACATTTTTGGTTGAGAACCTGGGTTATGCTTGCTTATTGGTGGGTAAATGTCAGCCTCCATTAAGCAAGCGCTATCCATGGTGCTGAACCTAAAATAGGCTGGCTTCTAAGATATCCATTCCTGCTTTTAAAATAAAGATAGCAAGAGAACAAAGAAAAATTGATAATAGGAGTAAATTAGAAAGTTGATTAAAATACAATTTTAAATTAGGCAGTTATACTAAAGCACCAGCTCAATTGCAATATACTGATTAACTGGAGAATAAAGCAACATTTTTAAGTTTTATATATTATATTGGAGCAGTTAAAAAGAAGCAGTCATCAATCAATGCGCTGCAGCTTTGCAGTGCAGCACTGCTGTGGCTGCACTGTGTTAAGGAAAATGCACACAATGCAGCCAAAGCAAAGCACTGTTAAAAAAGAGATCAGCCTGTTGTGGAGCGGTGCTGCAAAGCAAAAGTGCTAACGGTTCCCTCGTGTGTCCCATTCTTTCTGCAGACATGCTGCATTTTTTGCGATGATATCTCAGATCACGTTTTGTCTTGGGGCTGCCCACATAGGCTTATTGTTTATCAGATGGGCAGACACTACTCCAGTGTTGCAAAAAGGATTTTAGCTATTTAGTCCAGACTTATATGAATTGTAAATAGTAAATATACCTTGCTAAACATTGATTCTGCAGGAAAAAAGAGAGAAGCAACACTACCAATATGTATATTGTAATAATCAATAAGTTTTTCTATATCAAGTGTTTGTATGTAGTGTATGCCAACACCACTAATTTCATGATTTAGTACTAAAAAATTGAGGACGTGTATTAGGTTTGTAATACCCAATCACTGGAGTAATATGCAAATATCAGTCCCTGCTATCCTCCCGTAGCAATATGGTCAGGATGTAAAACACACATAAAATGTATGGGCAACAGTCACATGACTCTGCACAATATTATCTCATTTGCTTTGTTCTTTTGGTATCATTTGTTGAAAAGCATACATAGGTAGTCTCAGGAGCAGTAATGCACTACTGGGAACTAGCTTTTGATTGGTGGCTGCACATATATACTCTTGTCATTGGTTCACCCAATGTATCCAGCTCGCTCCCAGTAATTCACTGCCGCTTCTTTCTCAAAGGATACCAAAATGATGAAGAAAATTTAGTAACAGAAGTAAATTTGGAAACTTGTTTAAAATTGTATGCGCTATCTGAATCATGGAAGAATTTTTTTGGGTTTCATATTCCTTTAATAAACATATAAATATAGATTTCCACATGGTCTATCTAGTCTCTCCATATTCGTATTTAATAGGTGATTTAATTAGCTCTCTAGCTTAGCCTTGTACATACTCCAGATTACCCTATGGAATAATTAAAGGGTCATAATAGTACAATAATAAACTGGACTAATGGGTGAGATCATTTTTTATTGCACAGTCCAGATGGTTTACCCAATGAGGCTGATTTAACATGCTGCGAATGCAGCAGTTTCGCCGGAAACATAGGTTAAGAAGCAGCGGCCTTAAGAACGCTGCTCCTTAACTCATCCGCCATCTCTGAGGCGGCGGACGGCAATCGTCCCGATCAGATACGATCTGGATGATTGACACCAATTGGCCTCGAATGTGCAGGGGGCGGCATTGCACAAGCATTTTACTAGAAATGCTTGTGCAATATTAAATGCAGACAGCTTATGCATTTAGCGATGTCAGGCGGACATGATCCGATATCCACCCGCATCTTAGTAAATCAGCGCCTATGTGTTTAGGCTAAACTCCTGCAAAGGGTTAATCATGGCAAATGACTGGTACATAAATATGCCACCCCGAATCTCCCACCAGCTGTGTACTGCTCATCAGTGCCAATGCTGTAAAGCAAACATGAAGGGTATACATGCAAAAGCTTTCTTTCTTTCTCAAATCAAATAGCTGGTTTAGGCAATTTGCAGCATTTTAAAAACATAGGAACATAGGCAGTGTAAATATGTCTCTGCTTTTTCTCTTCTGTCACTATACATGTTTAATTGCAATTTACTTTGTCAGTATTATGCTGGCATTATACCACTTGTATAGTTCTGTGAGACAAGCTTTACAAATAAGAAATCATCATAATAATATGCACGGATGCATTGTTCCTTTCAGCAAAGCATTGTGGGATTTCCCTACACATTACATCCTATTACTGCAGGGGACCAGGGGCTTGGCTTAGTTGTTGATGCTGCTAATGGAATCACAGAGAGTAAACAGTATTACAGTGAAGAATGAGCATCTCTCATCCTTTGTCTCTTGTGTAGCTCGGTACCACCTAATTACATATGGCTCATCCTTCTCTCCTGAGAATGTCACAGACGCTCGTTATTTTTTCCCCTTTGTTCTTGACAAAGAATCTTCCTATATGTTACACTAATACGCCTAAAGACAGATACAATGCATTTTTATTTTAAAATTTGTATTTCTTTTAAGCAGCTTTTTTTTTTTGTATTTTTATTTTAATCAAAAACCTACCTATACACATGTTATGTCCCTGACGCTTCCGTATCAAAAGTAACATGGGATCAGATTGCACATGCATTTGTGACTGATGGCACAGCGTGATTTTTTTTTAAAGGGATAGGAAGGTCAAAACTAAAATGTGCATAGTTACATTTTAAATAGAAACAGGTTCACAATAAACTTCCATTAGCAAAAATGTTTCAGTAAAAGTTATTACTCTTTTTCAGCGACATACGCACATATGCTGCGAGGGAACCAGAGAGCTGTTGGTGCTGTGTATTGTGTCAGTGAAGACTTCATTTGTTTCATACACAGCTGTCTCTCTGAGAAGGTGTAGTGTTTGAATCCTGGCGCACAGGCGCTCACAGCATATGTGCGTATGCTTCTGAAAAACAGTTACAACTTTTGCTAGAAGCATTTTTGCTAATGGAAGTTTACTGTAAAAATGCTTCTACTGAAATGCCCCAACGCGCATTTCATTTTTGACCTTTCTATATCATTAAAGAGACAGGAAACCCCAAAATCTTATTTCATGATTTGGATAGAACATAAAAATTTTGAACAAGTTTCCAATTTACTTCTATTATCAACTTTGCTTCATTATCTTGCTATCCTTTGTTGAAGGAACAGCACTGCACTACTGGCAGCTAGCTGAACAGATCTAGTTATCCAATCACAAGGGACAAATGTGTGCAGGCACCAATCAGCAACTAGCTCCCACTAGTGTAGGATATGTGCATATTCCAATACCAAGAGAACAAAGCACAATTGAAAATAGAAGTGAATTTTATAAGTGTCTTAAAATTAAATGCTCTATGTGAATCATGCAAGTTTAATTTTGACTTTCCTATCCCTTTAAGACAACAAATTAAAAGGTCCTCAAACACCTCTTAATTTTTTTCTGAAATTTTGCACTCTCCGTAGAGAGCCCAAAGAGAACATTTTGTTACCAGATTTTGCTTTCTGACCTCACTAGAGAGTGAGGGACAAATCACAATTTTTACACAAAATCAAGTGATGTACAATGTCCCTTTAAGATTATTGAGCAGCAAGGAACACAAAATATAATGAAATAAACAGAAATATGTCCACAGGCCAAATTCCCCTTAGTTGTGGGCCAAAGATCATGGTTTGGACAACCCAGCTCTCTAGCACGTAATCTTGCAGGTGACATTCTCATGCTGATGCCCTGCCTTACACAGTGATATGTGCTTCAGTATGTAAACTGCAGTACTTATTTTATGTTTCCCCTTTGGCAACACCCAGAAGTTCTCTTTCTATGAGAATTACTCAGATGAAACAGACTGTGATTGGCTCTAATATTCTGGCTGTCACAAACCACATTGGTGCTAAAATATCTCTGCAGGTTGTTTTCATTTCATTAAACAAATAAATACTATCTATATGTCCCCCCTCACTTCCCACTGATGCCAGTTACCAAGATATATTACTTTACTATAGTCTCTGTCTGTTTAAAGGGACGTTCCAGTCAAAGCAGAAAAACGTAGATATGCTAATTTCATTTGTGGTTAGAATCATTTTTGCTATATGTTATATACTTATATATAGATATATACGTGTAATTTACTTCATGAAGCAAAAATGCTCTTAGTAAAAGCCAGTGATTGCATTTACTGTGCACATTACAAATGGAGTATACTTACATATGCTTCAAGCACTCGCATTTACAGCATGAGGGTGCACTAACAAAATATGAGACACAGCGAGCTGTCAAAAGTCACATGCACAATAAATGAGATCACTAAGACAGTGATAGATTTTAGTAGAAGCATTATTCCTAATAAAGTATATTGCAAAAATACTTTTTATTGTTACTGAATAGGACGGATGTGAATGTCAGTTTGTACTAGGATGTTCCTTTAAGTTCTTTATGTAGGGGTTGATCACTTGTGTGCCATCCTACCAGCAATGAGGCCTATCTATCAAGCTCCGAACGGAGCTTGAAGGGCCGTGTTTATGGCGAGTCTTCAGACTCGCCAGAAACAGCAGTTATGAAGAAGCTACTCCATAACCCTGTCCGCCTGCTCTGATGAGGACAGGAATCGCCGGAAATTCAACCCGATCGAATACGATCAGGTTGATTGACACCTCCCTGCTGGCGGTCGATTGGCCGCGAGTCTGCAGGGGGCGGTGTTGCATCAGCAGCTCTTGTGAGCTGCTGGTGCAATGCTGAATACGGAGAGCGTATTGCTCTCCGCATTCAGCGAGGTCTTGCGGACCTGATCTGCACTGTCGGATCAGGTCCGCAAGACCTTTAATAAATTGGCCTCAATGTCTTCACCCACCATGAGCTTCCAGGAGGTGTAGCCAACTGCTGGCATTACCCAGAGGTCTCCTGCTGTTGTCTAAACAGCACTCTAAACTCTGCACATTATGTACAGAATCCTTGTAAAAATCGGACTGTTTGCATATCGGTTTTAGAATCAGTGAGGGTACATTAACTCCTTCCCATACCCTACATGTTCTGGATGAGAAGATTAAACTCACTGTGCTTAACGGGACATGCAACCTGAAATTGTTCTTTTATCATTCAGATACAATTTTAAAAAAAGATTTCAATTTACCAAACTTGCCAGGTGATAAGCACAAATCTCCATTTTCCCCATATTTGAGACTATACAAGACATAATTGCTTTTGTATAGTCTGCGGGTGGTGGGCATGACTGATATGTATTAAATACGTATATATTAATATATATATGTGTGACATCCCGTACAGTGAAAATCTTCTATAGGAAAAAGAGAGTGTTTGCCATTCTGTCTTATTAGTTTCCAAATGCAAACTTCTTACAGTCATAGAAATGTGGCAAAGACAAAACTAGTGAGAGTATGTTTTGGAATTCTCATTCTGAGAGTGAGTTTTTGAAATCACGGTCTGTACAGTGAGAGTGAGTTTTTGAAAACTTGGGGCCCTATTACCAAGCTGCAAAAGCAGCTTCGGGGCCCCAGCGTTTCAGGTCTTAAGATCGCTGCTACTTAACCTCTCCGGCCCCTAAAGTGTGGGGGAGTGAAATCATCCCGGAAGATGATTGACAGCCCCTGCTCATGGCTGATTGCTCTTTATATTGCTATGCAGGGTTCTGGATGTTAAGGAAAGACACATACATTACAATAGTTGAGGTAACATTCTGGCTGTCTCAATTCACCTTGCTTCTAAAAAGATTTGTGCAGTGTGCTTTCATGTTCTGTGGTCCGAATATGCTGTCTTCCTTGATTGGTAATTGGAAATGCATATTTTTATTAAATTAAACAGCTGTTCATGTCCAACTAAAACCACAATTTTGTATTTTACCCATTTTCATGCAAAAATATATTTACATGTTTACCTGCTACTCTTTCATTCACGTGATATAATATTCCTGAATTTAAAGGAACATTAGATATAAAATATATTTCTTCATAAAGTAATGAAAATGAAGTAGCAACGCAATATATATTGTTTATTTTTCTTTCTTTTTTTTCTGTAAAATACCTTGTTTATGTGTAAAATTTGTGCTTGATCCAAGCTCCAAAGAGAAGCTATCAGTCAAATTCTGTAACCTAAGTATGCTGCAAAATACTGAAAATTGCCTGAAATAGCTACATACTACAAAATAATTGCGTATAGCATTGCACAAACATGTTTAAAGCTAGTCCTGATTGGCTAATAGCCATACGATAAACAAAATCACCAAGGTTTTCAAGTATCTTGTCTTCAAATCATTCTTAAAGTAACAGCTTTAAATGCTTTTAAAACTATTATATTTGTATGTAGGTCTTTTGCAATTCAGTTCTTAACTGCTGTTATATACTAAGCACTGTAATATCCCTTTAAAGTCACTCTCAGGACTCATGCTGCTGGGAGATCAATACACAGTTTGTTTACATGTGCTACAGCTTTGTAATGTTGCCTGCCTGATTCAGCTCAATCCTACCCTGCCTGATCTCTGCTATTATCAGATGACGCACTGCAGCCAATCAGGTCTATGTTATGTCCATATACCTCAGTCTGGAACTGCTCCAAACTATGGGCTAGATATATTAAAGCCCTACGGCTGCAAGTTCTCATAAGAACTTGCTCGCTGTAATTTATCAAGCAGCGGTCGCCAGACCGCCGCTTCCCTAACCTCTGCACCACCTCTAAGGTGGCGAAATTCAATCTCCTCGGTCTAGTCAGACCGAGGAGATTGACAGCTCCTGCCCGCGCTTGATTGGCTGTGCGCGGGCAGGGGGCGGGATTGCACGCGAGCACAAAATTGCGCTCGTGTGCAATGGCGAATACCTGCGGGTAATTTTGCCCCGCCACAGGCGAGCTGAGGCGTACAGGGGCGCGTATCAGCTTTAATAAATCTAGCCCTATATCTACATAGGCTGTAATGTGCCCTGTGCTATCTGTTCTTATATCTGGTTATTTGGATTTAGTTTATTTTTCAAACTGAAGAATTAAAGGGATATGAAACCCAAACATTTTCTTATGTGATTCAGATAGAGCATGCCATTTTACAATGTTCTAATTTTTTTCTATTATCATTTTTTTGTTCTCTTGGTATCTTTTGTTGAAAAGCAGGGACCTAAGCTCAGGAGCCTGCTTATGTCTGGAGCACTGTATGGCAGCAGTTCTACAAGAATGTTATCCATTTGCAAGAACACTAGATGGCAGCACTATTTCCTGCCATTTAGTGCTCCAGACACCTAAATAGGTATCTCTTCAACAAAGAATATCATAGGAACAAAGCAAATATGATAATAGAAGTTAATTGGAACCTTTGTTTTTAAAAAAAATGGTATGCTCTGTCTTAATCACAAAAGCAACATTTTGGGTTTTATATCCCTTTAAAGGGACACTGAACCCAAATTTTTTCTTTCGTGATTCAGATAGAGCATTAAATTTTAAGCAACTTTCTAATTTACTCCTATTATCAAATTTTCTTTATTCTCTTGGTATCTTTATTTGAAATGCAAGAATGTAAGTTTAGATGCCGGCCCATTTTTGGTGAACACACTGTGTTGTTCTTGCTGATTGGTGGATAAATTCACCCAGCAATAAACAAGGGCTTTCCATGGTCCTGAACCAAAAAAATAGCTTAGATGCCTTCTTTTTCAAATAAAGAAAGCAAGAGAACGAAGAAAAATTGATAATATGAGTAAATTAGAAAGTTGCTTAAATTTGCATGCTCTATCTGAACCATGAAAGAAAAATTTGGGTTCAGTGTCCCTTTAATGGAGAATATATATATATATATATATATATATATATATATATATATATATAAATGTAAAAAAAGGGTTGGGAGGGGATTGTATAAAATACATGAAAGTGATTCAAAGTAATGTATCCAGTACAGATATTCAGATAAACATATAACCGAGCACTATACTAAAACACATATTTTCAACAAGCTAAGACAAGAGATGTGGTCAGAGAACGTTGGTGAATATGTTCTAAAAGTAATTTAGAAGCACACTGACAAAAAAAACTATCTATATTACAACGAACATAACTTTTAGCAAGACAAATGACCTCATAACCAAATTTACTGAAAGCAACTTAAAGGTACATTACACACTATTTTTTTCTTTGCATACATGTTTTGTAGATTATTTATATAGCCCATAATTTTTTATTTTTTTTTAAATGTATAGTTTTGCTTATTTTTAAATAATATTGCTCTGATTTTCAGATTCCTAACCAAGCCGCAAAGTTTTAGGAGAATTCTGATGTATCCCTACTCCAGCTTGCTCCTGTTTGTGTAAAGGGTCTTTTCATATTCAAAAGAAGGGGGAGGGTCTTATTTCCCACTTGCAGTGGGCTTTCCAGCTACTTTTTCAACAGAGCTAAACTGAGAGCTTCTAAGTAAGTTTTTAAACTGGATTTTATATCAGTATCTGTGCATCTTATTCTTTATAGCAGTGTCTATTACATGCAGTTACAGTATATGAAAATTGATGTATACTGTCCCTTTAATGCCACCAATCTAAACCCAGAAAAACAAAGGAAGGTCATCACACAAGGGAGAGAAAGAGAGGGCAGGAAGGGATATAAACAGAAAGTTAGATCTATAGGAATCAGAATAAAGTCCTATACTCAAAAATGTCCACAGTAACTCCTAACTGTATAAGTCTAGACAGAACCAGTCACCAAGCTGTTAATTACTCTGGGATCTAGTTTCCCATAAAAATTCTAGCGGGGAGAAAAACTGCCTTTGTCATGGTGTTTTAGTACTGGTGTGCTCAACTACATTAACCCAACTGGCATACAATGGGATTGCTTATTGTTTTCAACACATGGGATAAGTCTGATAAGACATTTTGAACACTTGTTTAAAGGGACAGTAAACACCAGAATTTTTGTTGTTTAAAAAGGTAGATAATCCCTTTATTACCCATTCCCCAATTTTGCATAACCAACACAGTTATAATAATAAACTTTGTACCTCTGTGATTACATTGTATCTATGCCTCTGCAAACTGCCCCCTTATTTCAGTTCTTTTGACAGACTTGCATTTTTAGCCAATCAGTGCTGACTCCTAGGATCTTCACGTGCCTGAGCTCAATGTTATCTATATGAAACACATGAACTAACGCCCTCTAGTGGTGAAAAACTGTCAAAATGCTTTCAGATTAGAGGCAGTCTTCAAGGTCTAAGAAATTAGCATATGAACCTCCCTGATTTAGCTTTCAACTAAGAATACCAATAGAACAAAGCAAAATTGGTAATAAAAGTAAATTGGAAAGTTGTTTAAAATTACATGCCCTATTTAAATCATGAAAGATTTTTTTTTTAGTTTACTGTCCCTTTAAAGGGATACTAAACCCAAATTATTTCTTTCATGATTTGGATAGAGCATGCAATTTTAAGCAACTTTCTAATTTACTCCTGTTATCAATTTTTCTTCGTTCTCTTTATTTGAAAAGCAGGAATGAAAGCTTAGGAGCCGGCCCATTTTAGGTTCAGCACCTGGGTAGCGCTTGCTGATTGATGACTAAATGTAAAATTGCATGCTCTATCAGAATCATAAAAGAAAAAATGAAGGTTTAGTATCCCTTTAAAATTTTTAAGAAGTTTAAGTGTAAAGCGAAGCTGCATCCCGGTGGATTCCGAAAATGGATTCTTTCACCACCTTGCCATTTTTGGAATCCACCTGGATACAGTGTAGGCAAACAAAAAAAAACATGCAACTGCATGAAACAACAAAATAAAAAAACTAACTAACCGCCCACACAAAGTATTAACAAACACCGAAACCACTAACATTGCAAAATAATAAAGTAATTTTAACCCCTAATCCGCAAATAACATAATTAAAATATTAACCCCTAAACCGCCAACCCCCCCGGATTGCAATAAACCCAATTAACCTATTAACTCCTAAACTGCAACCCCCCCACAACGCAAATAACTAATTACTAAGCCCCCTAACCTAACACCCACTAAATTAACCCAAATACTAAGTTACACTTAAATAAAACCTAACATTAAATTACAAAAAAAATAATCTAAAAGTACAAAAAAATAAAAACTTACAGAAAAATCGGCTCTTTTACAGCCCATTAAATCCCTAATCTTAAAAATAAAAAATAAAAACAAACATAAAAAAAAAATCCTAAAACTAAGCCCCAAATAGGTACTCACCATTCCTGAAGTCCGGCGGATAAGGTCTGCTTCTAGGCAGCTCCATCATCTTCTATCTTCATCCAGAGCGAAGGCGGAGCGGAGCAGAGGTGTGGAGCTGGCTTCCCCAATGCACAGATCCTCAGCGGCGGTTCTTATCGGCGGTGATCCTCAGCGGCATGGAGGCTCCTCTTCATGCCATCTTCCATCGCACACTGAAGATTGAATGCAAGGTACCCCATATTTATTGGGGTACCTTGCATTCCTAATGGCTGAAATTTTGATATCAGCCAATAAGATGAGATCTACTGAAATCTTATTGGCTCATTTGAACAGCCAATAGAATTTCAGTAGCGCTAATCCTATTATCTGATTTCAAAATTTCAGCCAATAGGAATGCAAGTTACCCAAAATTAAATGCGGTACCTTGCATTCAATTTTCAGTGTACGCCGGAGATCAGATGAAGAGGAGCCTCCACGCCGCTGATGATCGCCGCCGCTGAAGTCCGGCGCTGATGACCGCCGCTTCGGATCTGCGCATCGGGGAAGACCGCTTTGCACCTCTGCTCCGCGCCACCTCCGCTCCGGTTGAAGATAGAAGATGATGGAGCTGCCTGGAAGAAGACCTTCACCGCCGGACTTCAGGAACGGTGAGTACCTATTTGGGTCTTAGTCTTAGGTGTTTTTTTTTTTTTTTGTTTTTTTTTGTTTTTTAAGATTAGGGATTTAATGGGCTGTAAAAGAGCTGATTATTAGATATATATTATTAGATTAGGGGGTGTTTTTATTTTGGGAGAGATTTTTTATTTTTATAGGGGTATTAGTTTAGGTTTACATTTTTTACTTTGTTTATTTTTTTCTGTAATTCTACTTTTTTATTTTTTGTAACTTTAGCTTGGGGGTTTGTATGTTTTAAACATAGGCTTATCCCTTAGTAAACAGTATATCCCAGTGTGGATTTTAATCTTATTTGTGTTTTTTGTTGAGCATAAAAAAGAGTTTGAGGTATGTAAAAGGCAAAAACCACCTACAAAAAACAGCAGGAATATTTTGAATAGTGTTGCTAAGTACCCAAAGTAAGGAAGAGAATCGTAAATCTATTTCTAGAGAAGAGTTAGAGCCAGTACTGAGATTTACAAAGAACAGCTATAGAAGATGTCCAGAAAGGGGAAAAAGATATCAATGACCAATCTTGACATATTGCAAAGGGGATAGGGGGCTGAGGGGCATCAGGAGATGATGGATATTGGGTTTGCCAGTAGGGAAGGATGGTTGAGACTTTACTAGGATAGCCAACAATAAGTTTAGATTTGACATGTTAAGATAGAAGTTTGGGAGTGATGTCAGGAATAGAATATAGATTTTTATATCATCGGCATAATTATACTAAAAGCCAGTGAATTACACTTCCTATTAAGGGCTAGCTGATGAGTGGCGCGCTAACTGTTGCATGCGAGCGATAAGGGGTATATCGCGGCTCTTTGCATGCTTTGGAATTAGCGCACATGTTAGAAGTTGAAAGTAAACGTATTCGATTGAGCACAATTTAATTTAACGTGCGCCGCATTAACTGTTAAGCTTAAAAAGTTGCACAAAACACATCAAAGATAGATTGTACAGTACAGTTACACTCGTAAAAACACTGTGCAATACAAATTATTTAAGAAAAATTATGGCATAAAAAAGTTGAGGGCTCAGGTATTAGACAAAAAAGGCACGTAAAGCGTTTTAAAATAGAGATACATACATATACATGTCTAAATATGTATATGTATGTTATGTATACAGGGAGTGCAGAATTATTAGGCAAGTTGTATTTTTGAGGATTAATTTTATTATTGAACAACCACCATGTTCTCAATGAACCCAAAAAACTCATTAATATCAAAGCTGAATATTTTTGGAAGTAGTTTTTAGTTTGTTTTTAGTTTTAGCTATTTTAGGAGGATATCTGTGTGTGCAGGTGACTATTACTGTGCATAATTATTAGGCAACTTAACAAAAAACAAATATATACCCATTTCAATTATTTATTTTTACCAGTGAAACCAATATAACATCTCAACATTCACAAATATACATTTCTGACATTCAAAAACAAAACAAAAACAAATCAGTGACCAATATAGCCACCTTTCTTTGCAAGGACACTCAAAAGCCTGCCATCCATGGATTCTGTCAGTGTTATGATCTGTTCACCATCAACATTGCGTGCAGCAGCAACCACAGCCTCCCAGACACTGTTCAGAGAGGTGTACTGTTTTCCCTCCTTGTAAATCTCACATTTGATGATGGACCACAGGTTCTCAACGGGGTTCAGATAAGGTGAACAAGGAGGCCATGTCATTAGATTTTCTTCTTTTATACCCTTTCTTGCCAGCCACGCTGTGGAGTACTTGGACGCGTGTGATGGAGCATTGTCCTGCATGAAAATCATGTTTTTCTTGAAGGATGCAGACTTCTTCCTGTACCACTGCTTGAAGAAGGAGTCTTCCAGAAACTGGCAGTAGGACTGGGAGTTGAGCTTGACTCCATCCTCAACCCGAAAAGGCCCCACAAGCTCATCTTTGATGATACCAGCCCAAACCAGTACTCCACCTCCACCTTGCTGGCGTCTGAGTCGGACTGGAGCTCTCTGCCCTTTACCAATCCAGCCACGGGCCCATCCATCTGGCCCATCAAGACTCACTCTCATTTCATCAGTCCATAAAACCTTAGAAAAATCAGTCTTGAGATATTTCTTGGCCCAGTCTTGACGTTTCAGCTTGTGTGTCTTGTTCAGTGGTGGTCGTCTTTCAGCCTTTCTTACCTTGGCCATGTCTCTGAGTATTGCACACCTTGTGCTTTTGCAGCTCTGAAATATGGCCAAACTGGTGGCAAGTGGCATCTTGGCAGCTGCACGCTTGACTTTTCTCAGTTCATGGGCAGTTATTTTGCGCCTTGGTTTTTCCACACGCTTCTTGCGACCCTGTTGACTATTTTGAATGAAACGCTTGATTGTTCGATGATCACGCTTCAGAAGCTTTGCAATTTTAAGAGTGCTGCATCCCTCTGCAAGATATCTCACTATTTTTTACTTTTCTGAGCCTGTCAAGTCCTTCTTTTGACCCATTTTGCCAAAGGAAAGGAAGTTGCCTAATAATTATGCACACCTGATATAGGGTGTTGATGTCATTAGACCACACCCCTTCTCATTACAGAGATGCACATCACCTAATATGCTTAATTGGTAGTAGGCTTTCGAGCCTATACAGCTTGGAGTAAGACAACATGCATAAAGAGGATGATGTGGTCAAAATACTAATTTGCCTAATAATTCTGCACTCCCTGTATATGTGTTTACAGATGTATTTATATCTGTATTTATGTATTTACAGACATAAATACACAAACACATAAATACATATGTATACATATATAGGCATATATATAAGTGCACTGGAGCCCTTTGCTGTCAAGTAGCTGAAATATATTTAATATTCATATTTAATAAAGTGTTTAACTGTGTATGTACTGTAAATATTACACATTCCAATCTTCTTCACATAGGACAATATGTTTTAAGCATTTTTAAATAGATATTCCTATATATATATATATATATATATATATATATATATATATATATATATATATATATAATTTATATATGTATAGATATATATTTTACCAAAAAACATCATATATATATATATATATATATATATCAGAAAGTCAAATAGCACTCCAATCAGGTGGAGCAGTCACGACATGGGTGCAATCCTTATAAGGAATAATTATAGAAATCAGCACAGAAGAAGGGCACTCTCAGGTATGTAGAAAGCAGAATATTTTCTTTCTTCTTAGAACATTAATACATGGTCAATACATGACCATGTATTAATGTTCTAAGAATAAAGAAAATATTCTGCTTTCTACAAATCCTGAGAGTGCCCTTCTGTGCTGATTTATATATATATATATATATATATATATATATATATATATATATATATATATAAATAGGTATTTATGAATAAATAGAACATATTCTAATATGTGAAGAACATTGTGAAATGTTCATTTTTTCATGTTGGGTAAAGTTGATTAAAATTGCATGCTCTATATGAATCATGAAAGTTTAATTTGGACTTTACTGCCCCCTTTAAATAGACATTCTGTTAAAAATAAAATGCTTTATTTATTTATAACAAAGCCCCCTTATACCTATGTGTTTAAAAATGATAAGGGGTTAAACACATGCAAAGTCAAGCACTCCCTGATGTTCCAGCTAAGGACACAGTTGGTGATTGGAGCTGACGCATCCTTCTCTGGTGCTGCAGAGGGACATATAGGGTGTGTGACTTTGCCTATGTGCTGAACACATTAAAGGGACAGTTTACTTAAAAACGTGCTCTCCTTTAATTTGTTCCCAAAGATCCATTTTACCTGCTGGGTGTATATTTTTTTTACAAACAGCTCCTTAGCCTTTATATTGGCACTTGAAATAGCTGATTTAGCCTGTAGTATCCTTACCTATACTGAAAGTTTTTATACCTAGGTAAAGGCTATTGAGTAATTACGTAAACACAGCCAGCAGACAAAATTACACTCACAGTGAGAGGTAGAAGAGATAAAGCTCTAAAATGTTTATTTTCAATTGTTCTTTCTAAGTATTGTACAGAGACAGAGATAAGAAAGGGAAGCATTCAAGCGATAAGATAACGAGATATGATCTGTCTGCAAGCTTTGCCTATTTTGATGGGCTGTGGTGTCAAAGAACAAATCCAGATATTTCATTTGCAGAAAAAGCATAAATGAGCAATATCTCATACATTTTATACGCTGCAGCTGGTATAGTAAGTCATGGGGAACACATTTATTTTACCGTGAACTGTCCCTTTAAAGGTGGTAAGTTACAGAGGAGAGAGGAGATTGTTTTAAACCCGCTCCAGTGAAATAAAGCATAAAACCCAACACTAGGCTCCTCCCTAAATCAACTAAGCATATTGGGACCTCAGTAACACACACATCCCCCCGGGCTGCCATTAACACATAGAGAAATCATTTAATCTTGTAGTGCCAGCAACACACATAGATCAGTTATTTTACCCCTCCCTCCTGCAGCTGTCAGTAACACAGATCAGTGAGTTTAACCATCCCTTCACAGAGTGCCACTTTTATATCTGTAGGTGTTAAAATGGGATAATGATTTTCTGATCATCACTGTTTTCATTCTTTACATTGATAGCTCTTTCTGTAAAAATATGGATAGGTGTTTCCAAGATTTATGCCAATAGCCTATCATGGCCCCCCTTTTTACCAATAAATCCCCCTCAACTGACTCTCCCCCTAAAAAATAATATTTTTTTTTACCATCAGTGTGTGGCTATTTTGTGACTCGGTGGTGTTTATTCATATTGCCGTTTGAGGGCCCACTCTAAAAACTCATCCTACTATTTCGCTTATAGGTTAATCAGTTGTACCCACATAATATATGTACTAACTTTATGTGATAGATCATATATCTTTCATCTAGCCACACTGACTTTTAGATATACCGACTTAACGCTAGATCAAGTCAGCTGTATTGTAAAACGGGTTTGTGAATGCAACTGGCATGTAAAGAAATCTCAAAAATATTTCCTGATGACATTAATGGTGAATGCTGTTACTTGCCCCATGTCACAAATAGGCCTTAGGTAAACATTTTTGCCCAGGACTTCAATTTGCCTGTATGTGCCGCCTTCTCAGAACCAATTGTAAAGATGATTGAATACTAGTCATTTCATCAACCCCAAAATTCATGCTATTTATCATTTTTCAAATAGTCATGTACATCAAAGTACATAGATTGGACAAAGTACATAGAAGGGACATGAAACTCAGAATGTTTATTTCATGTTTCAGATAGAACATACAATTTGAAACAATTTTCCAATGTTCTTTAGGTATATTTTATTGAAAAAGCATACCTAGGTAGGCTCGGAAGCTAGCTGCTGATTGGTGGCTGCACATACATGCCTTCTATTAATGGCTCAGCCAATTTGTTTAGCTAGCTCCCAGTAGCTGCTCCTTCAACAAAGGGTACCAAGCGAATGCAGCAAATTTGACAATAAAAGTAAATTAGAAAGCTGTTTCAAATTCTAGGCTCTATCTGAATCATGAAAAACATTTTTGGGTTTTTATGGGCTATACATAATTCAATGTGCTATACGTTTGCTATACATGAGTACTGCACATTAAGGTAAATTATATAAAAGTAGTAAAATCGCAAAACTACATATTTCTAGTAAGTATATTGGATTTATTATAGGCAATATTACACGTATACATGGACATAATTATTTCTAGTATGAAGGCCAGTATGATATTTATATGAGATATCTTATATGGAAAAAGAATACATATTACTCTATTTGTGTAAAGTGAGAAAACTTAAGATAAAGAGGTCTGGTCTCCCTGCAAGCTCAGACCATTTGAATGGGTGTGGTTTCAACTAGCAAAAAAGCTATTTCAAACACAAAAATAAATCTAAGGGAGCAATTTCCTATACCTTTTATACAGCTTGTAGAACAAGTCATTGAAAACACATTAAAGGAAAACAAATTTTACATTACACTGTCCCATTAGGACTATTCAAACCCAGTACGTCTATAAATAAGTCACACAAACACTACTAAGTAACAATAACAAGTCTTTTTGTATGTTTTGGTAATTTTTGTAAGAGTTGTAATACCACTAGTAAGGCAACACAATGCAACAGGAAATGTTGCCAGGAGGGTGATATTATGAAGTAGCCAGGTAGGGGCAGTGCAACAATTTGTAATATTTTAACATTTTCTGCTATCAAAGCACACATGAATTGCATAATTTAACAAAAATGTATTTAATGATAACTTTAGCAATACAATGTAACTTATTATTGACTTAAATTTTAGCCAGGTCGTCAGTAAATTCAGCCAAGTGGTGTGTCCATTAAAAAGGTCATGCGGAGAACACTTAAAGGGACACTGAACCCAAATTTTTTCTTTCATGATTCAGATAGAGCATGCAAATTTAAGCAACTTTCTAATTTACTCCTATTATCAATTTTTCTTCGTTCTCTTGCTTTCTTTATTTGAAAAAGAAGGCATCTAAGCTATTTTTTTGTTTCAGGACCATGGAAAGCACTTGTTTACTGGTGGGTGAATGTATCCACCAATCAGCAAGAACAACCCAGTTAGTTCACCAAAAATGGGCCGGCATCTAAACTTACATTCTTGCATTTCAAATAAAGATACCAAGAGAATGAAGAAAATTTGATAATAGGAGTAAATTAGAAAGTTGCTTAAAATTACACGCTCTATCTGAATCACGAAAGAAAAAATTTGGGTTCAGTGTCCCTTTAATTTAAAGGGACACAAGTCAAAATTAAACTTTCATAATTCAGATACAGAACGCAATTTTAAACAACTTTTCAATTTACTTTCATTAACAAAATATGTGCAGTCTTTTTTATATTTACACTTTTTGAGTCACCAGCTCCTACTATATGTATATGCATTTGTGATTGGCTGGTGGCTGTCACATGATACAGTGGGAGTGAAAAAAATCTACTACTCATTTGAAGTTCAGACTAAGTGCTATTGCATTGTCTTCTTATCATGCATTTGTTGATTATGCAAATATACTGTATGTACTGGTCCTTTAATGATTTATAATAAATGCATTTTAGACTCTGAGTTTGCCTATTTTATAAGATGAATGGAATGAGATAAGAAAGGTATAAAACATAAGCGAGTATGGAACAAGATTATTGGGATTTTGGGACTAAAAGGAAACTAAAATTCTACAAATATCTTATTGTTATTCCCAAAGTCCCACTGTGTTGAGGTTATTGATGTTCTGGGTCTAAGCAAAACTGCGGAATCAATGTCCTGACCAGTGTACTTTGCATTACTCATATAGAAACTTTATACCACTTGTGTTTGCTAAGAGTGCTCACTTCCCATTGGCAGAACACAAAGCACCCTGTCCCTCTTCTGCAGTTGGTTCATTCCAGCTCTTCGTGAGACAGTGTCTTTTATTGAGTATTTGCCAGTGTGCTTGCATGCAATGGGTGGACATCCCTATTTTACACATATAAAGGCACTAATATTCTCTGCTAATATATCCGGGACCTTTATAATGGGCACACCACCAGGCTTATTTTACTGACCACCAGGCTTATTTTACTGACCAACTGGCTAAAATTTAAGACAATATAAGGATTAAAAGGGACAGTCTACTACAGAATTTTTTTTGTTTAATAGGATAGCTAGTCCCTTTATTACCCATTCCTCAGTTTTGCATAACCAACACGGTTATATTAATATACTTTTTACCTCTGTGATTACCTTGTATCTAAGCATCATCAGACTGCCCTCTTATCTCAGTTCTTTTGACAGAACTTGCATTTTAGCCAATCAATGCTGATTCATGAATAACTCAACGGGAGTGAGCACGTTATCAATATGGCACACATAAATTAGCGCTGTCTAGCTGTGGAAAATTGTCAAAATGCACTGAGATAAGAGGCGGCCTTCAACAACATAGAAATTAGCATAGGACCCTACCTAGGGTTAGCTTTCAACAAAGAATGCCAACAGAACAAAGCAAATGTAATGATAAAAATAAATTGGAAAGTTGTTTAAAATTGCATGCCCTATCTGAATCATAAAAGTTTAATTTTGACTAGACTGTCCCTTCAAATGAGCTAATATTACACCTTTTCAGGGTTTATTGCATACATTATCTCTAAATACATTATGTTAAATTACGCAATTAATTTGTGCTTTGGATAGCAGAAATTTTTAATTACAAACTATTACACTGCCCCCTCCTGGCTACTTCTTAATGCCACCCAGCTAGCAAAATTTTCTGTGGAAACACAGATGTTTACTTCAGAATAATCAAATGATGACAATATCACCCATCTATCAACCATTAAAACAGCATAGAGCTGTGGTACCGTACGTCTTATTTCCTTCAAGACAATTACAGAACTTACATTAACCAGGAAAGCGCATAGTTTCCACTATATAAGAAATACCCCAGATTTACACAGAGATTATTTCCTAGTCAATTAATATTTATTTGAAACCTGTTGGAGGATCAATTGGAAAGCTAATCCATCCATTTACAATCATGATTAGTTAATCCTTAAAGGGACAGTATAAAGAAATGTAACTGCATGTAATAGACAATACTATAAAGAATACGATGCACATAAACTGGTATAAAAATCAAGTATAAAACCTTTCTAAAAACTTACTTAGAAGCTCTCCATTTAGCACAGGTTAGGCTGGGACACCAACTGAAAGGGGCTGAGAGCAGACCCCCCTCCCCTGCATATGAAAAGACCCACTATACAAACAGAAGCAATCTGAAGTCTGTATACATCAGTATTCATCTAAAACTTTAGGGCTTGGTTAAGAGTCTGAAAATCAGCACAATGTTTTTTGAAAATAAGCAAAACTATACATTTTTACAAAAACACCCCCAGATGGGCAATATAAATGGATCATCTACATAACATTTATGCAAAGAAAATCTAGTGAACAATGTCCCTTTAATAACAAATCAAGATTGTGCAGAAAGTCTATAAGTACAAGGTAACATTTTCATTTTAGAATTAAACTTACTGGGGCTTAGGTCCTAGGGGTATCACATGGTGATTGCATGATACTAGGTTGTTAAAGATAAGGGGAGGTTACAGCGAGGGGTGGCTGCATTTATGGTTAATTATAATGAGGGTGTCTGGGAAATTAAAGGGATAATAAACCCAACATTTTTCTTTCATGATTGAGATAGAGCATACAATGTTAAACAACTTTCCAAATTACTTCTATTATCAATGTTGCTTCATTTACTTGATATCCTTTAATGAAGGAGCAGCAATGCACTATTGGTATATATGTGCAGTTACCAATCAGCAGCTAGCTCCCAGCTCCTGAGCCTACCTAGGTATACTTTTCAACAAAGGATACCAAGAGAACAAAGCAAATTAGATAATAGTAGTAAATTGAATCATGAAAGAAAAATTTTGGGTTTCATGTCCCTTTAAATCTAGGCTCTGTAGTGTCGGAGTCTGCGTTGCTGTGGTTAGGTTTTTTTGTAGTAGGGGTCCAGGTAGTTGTGATATTTGCAGTAGCGAGGGTATAACACTGCTACCTAAATACTAAAACTGTTATAGCGACTGAGCTCAGAAACTACACAGTGGCAAGCAGTTAGGTACAACTACAACTCAGCAATCTGCCAATGGCAAGCTGTCTAAATAGAAGCAACAGTCTGATCCATTCAATAAAATTGAGCTGCTACGGAAAATAAGGTCTCACTCAGTGGTGTATTTAGATTTTGTGCTGCCCTAGGCACTCAAAATGTTGCTGCCCCACCCCCACATTTTAGGCCTTTTTGGCCATAATATTGTTTTGTCAGCGTGTAATGTGACTTGTTTTTTCCATGGAATTGCCAAAGTAAATATACACCAGGGCTTGCAAAACACTTGAATATACTCAGGTGGGATGAATTAGCACAGTGTACATGTGAGCAGTAATAATATTTACATATACTGTGTGTGTGTGTGTGTATATATATATATATATATATATATATATATATATATATATATATTTCTAGTTAAAACATCAGAGACTAAAAATGTGCTGCCCCCCCCCCCCCCAATCTGCTGCCCTAGGCAAGTGCCTTGTTTGCCTAGGCCAAAATACGCCCCCGGTCTCACTTATTTTTAATAGTGGCTCCATTATTGTGACTTGCATTGGATCCAGTGTTTCTTTAATCTGGTTCTGTCTGACTAAATGTTATCTATGTTTTACATAATAGTTTATCTATCTGCAGAAAAAAAAATGTCAATTATAATAGAAATTTCTATGTATAAAAAACCTTTCAAGAGATTCTTCAATACATCACGTTAAAGACCTTCAAGAGATTTTACGGTAGATCAAGTGAAGTCATTTAAGTATTAAAAGAGCAGGGTTGATAGACAGATACAAAGTCAGGTAGGCAAGCAGGAAGGCGTACAGACAGTCAGGCAGACAGTGCATCAGACAAACAGACTAAGAGAGATCTGTTTTATTAAAAATGTCACACAAAATGCTGTCTGGTAGGTAAAAGAGAAAGAACCGGAGCGCTCTGCCCAGCAACCAAATTACAGTTCAGTTACCCTAGCTCACCTTTAATAAAGTACAATGAAAATTTACAAATAAAAGGGACACCCACCAAGGGCACCGTAATTTCTCGGCAATGTCAGGGGTGAGGGTACGAGAAGGTGCAATTCATATCCTGTATTTAGTTTATGAAGAAGTCCTTATTGTAACAGGAGTTGTAATATACAGTGTTATTCTTTAAACAAGTAACACTGAATGATGGGATACGGGTGGGTCATACAGGGGGCAAGGCTTATAGGGGGGAGGGAATAGGTGCACTTGGCTAAGGGGACCCACACATTGTTCTTTACCTGGAACTCCTGTCATTATGTGACTGTTCCATCCATATGGACTCCTGTCATTAAGTGACTGTTCCATCCATATGGACTCCTGTCATTAAGTGACTGTTCCATCCATATAAACTGTTGTCATTAAGTGACTGTTCCATCCATATGGACTCCTGTCATTAAGTGACTGTTCCATCCATATGGACTCCTGTCATTAAGTGACTGTTCCATCCATATGGACTCCTGTCATTATGTGACTGTTCCATCCATATGGACTCCTGCCATTAAGTGACTGTTCCATCCATGTGGACTCCTGTCATTATGTGACTGTTCCATCCATATGGACTTCTGTCATTATGTGACTGTTCCATCCATATGGACTCCTGTCATTATGTGACTGTTCCATCCATATGGACTCCTGTCTTTTTTTTTTTCTTTTTTTTTTTTTACATATTTATTTATGACCAGTAGTGTATAATAGCAAAATAATATGGACTCCTGTCATTAAGTGACTGTTCCATCCATATGGACTCCTGTCATTATGTGACTGTTCCATCCATATGGACTCCTGTCATAATGTGACTGTTCCATCCATATGGACTCCTGTCGTTATGTGACTGTTTCATCCATATGGACTCCTGTCATTATGTGACTGTTCCATCCATATGGACTCCTGTCATTATGTGACTGTTCCATCCATATGGACTCCTGTCATTATGTGACTGTTCCATCCATATGGACTCCTGTCATTATGTGACTGTTCCATCCATATGGACTCCTGCCATTAAGTGACTGTTCCATCCATATGGACTCCTGTCATTATGTGACTGTTCCATCCATATGGACTCCTGTCATTATGTGACTGTTCCATCCATAAGGACTCCTGTCATTATGTGACTGTTCCATCCATATGGACTCCCGTCATTATGTGACTGTTCCATCCATATGGACTCCTGTCATTATGTGACTGTTCCATCCATATAGACTCCTGTCATTATGTGACTGTTCCATCCATATGGACTCCTGTCATTATGTGACTGTTCCATCCATATGGACTCCTGTCATTAAGTGACTGTTCCTTCCATATGGACTCCTGTCATTATGTGACTGTTCCATCCATATGGACTCCTGTCATTATGTGACTGTTCCATCCATATGGAATCCTGTCATTATGTGACTGTTCCATCCATATGGACTCCTGTCATTATATGACTGTTACATCCATATGGACTCATGTCATTATGTGACTGTTCCATCCATATGGACTCCTGTCATTAAGTGACTGTTCCATCTATATGGCCTCCTGTCATTAAGTGACTGTTCCATCCATATGGACTCCTGTCATTATGTGACTGTTCCATCTATATGGACTCCTGTCATTATGTGACTGTTCCATCCATATGGAATCCTGTCATTATGTGACTGTTCCATCCATATGGACTCCTGTCATTATGTGACTGTTCCATCCATAAGGACTCCTGTCATTATGTGACTGTTCCATCCATAAGGACTCCTGTCATTATGTGACTGTTCCATCCATATGGACTCCTGTCATTATGTGACTGTTCCATCCATATAGACTCCTGTCATTATGTGACTGTTCCATCCATATGGACTCCTGTCATTAAGTGACTGTTCCATCCATATGGACTCCTGTCATTCTGTGACTGTTCCATCCATATGGACTCCTGTCATTATGTGACTGTTCCATCCATAAGGACTCCTGTCATTATGTGACTGTTCCATCCATAAGGACTCCTGTCATTATGTGACTGTTCCATCCATATGGACTCCTGTCATTATGTGACTGTTCCATCCATATAGACTCCTGTCATTATGTGACTGTTCCATCCATATGGACTCCTGTCATTAAGTGACTGTTCCATCCATATGGACTCCTGTCATTATGTGACTGTTCCATCCATATGGACTCCTGTCATTATGTGACTGTTCCATCCATATGGACTCCTGTCATTATGTGACTGTTCCATCCATATGGACTCCTGTCATTAAGTGACTGTTCCTTCCATATGGACTCCTGTCATTATGTGACTGTTCCATCCATATGGACTCCTGTCATTAAGTGACTGTTCCATCCATATGGACTCCTGTCATTATGTGACTGTTCCATCCATATGGAATCCTGTCATTATGTGACTGTTCCATCCATATGGACTCCTGTCATTATATGACTGTTACATCCATATGGACTCCTGTCATTATGTGACTGTTCCATCCATATGGACTCCTGTCATTATGTGACTGTTCCATTCATATGGACTCCTGTCATTATGTGACTGTTTCATCCATATGGACTCCTGTCATTATGTGACTGTTCCATCCATATGGACTCCTGTCATTAAGTGACTGTTCCATCTATATGGACTCCTGTCATTAAGTGAATGTTCCATCCATATGGACTCCTGTCATTATGTGACTGTTCCATCTATATGGACTCCTGTCATTAAGTGACTGTTCCATCCATATATACTACACATACTAAATGCATAAAACAGAATCTGTTGCATTAAGATATTGTCTCATAGTGCTGCTGTACCATGTGCCAGGCTTTAGAACAAATGTGAGAAAGTCTTTATGTGAGCAAGACTTTAGCAGGGTAGAATAGGAAGCGGTTAGGTGCAAAAGAGGAGAAACTGTGTTTTAAAGGTGATTAGGCAGCGTGATATTGTAGGATGAGAAACAGGGTCCACACTAAAATGGAGGTCTGCATTGTGGTTGTACAATCCTAAACTAACACATTTTAATAAAATAAACCATGAGTCAGGTCTGCCCTCTTACAGTCCCACTGAATGTTTGTGATAGTACTGGCAAATGAAAGTATTAGCAAATTGGTGTGTGTGTGTGTATGTGTTTGTGTGTGGGGGGGGGTGTATGTGTGTGTGTATATATGTCTGTGTGTGTATAGATAGATAGATAGATAGATAGATAGATAGATAGATAGATACTCCTATATGTTATGTTACTGACTGGGGTCCTTATTTTACTTGTGTATCTTTGTATTTTCTACCTGGGTGACAGAAAGTCTCATATATTGTCAATATTCCTGTGCCCTCCCCCTGAGTCCCGCTTGTGGTGGGGTCCTTACAAGTACTACACTAGTCAGTGTTTTAGCTTCGGCTATATATACATAAATATACACATGCACAAACACATATATAAATGCACATGCACACACAAACACTTATATAAATGCACATGTACACACACACACACTTATATAAATGCACACTCAAACACATATAAATGCACATGCACACACAAACACATATAAATGCACATGCACACACACACATATATATGCATGTACACACACACACACACACAGATATATATATATATGCAGTTGCACACATACAGTGCACACAAAAATATACAGTACATACACATGCACACACACACATGCATATTTATGCAACCATAAACACACACACATACATACAAACACACAAACATACAAACACACACATACAGTGCACACACAAATATACAGTACATACACATACACACACGCACATGCATATTTATGCAACCATAAACACACACACATACATACAAACACACAAACATACAAACACACACATACAGTGCACACACAAATATACAGTACATACACATGCACACACACACATATACAAACACACACACAATCACTGTGGCGGGTGTATTGAACCCTCGGTTTCTGTATTAAGAGGGACAATAAAGTCAAAATTAAACTTTCATGATTCAGAAAGAGTACAGAGGTTTATGAGACTTTTGAATTTACTTAATTCAAATGTTGCACAGTCTTTTTATATGCACACTTTCCGAGGCTCCAGCTCCTACTGAGCATGTGCACAAGTTCAGATTGTATATTTATTTTAGTCTGTGATTGGCTGATGGCTGTCACATGATACAGGGGCCCATCAAATGGGGGGAAAATTGTCAAAACAAATATCTACTGCTTATTTGAAATTCAGAGTAAGTGCTATTAAATTTACTTTTGTTATATGCAATTCTACTTTACTTAAAGGGACACTCAGGTTAAATTAAATGTTCATGATTCAGATACAGCATGTAATTTTAAACAACTTTCCAATTTACTTCCATTAAAAAAAATGTGCACAGTCTTTTATATTTACACTTTTTGAGTTACCAGATCCTACTGAGCATGTGCAAGAATGCACAGACTATACGTATATGCATTTGTGATTGGCTGATTGCTATCACATGGTACAAGGGGAGTGGAAATATACATAACTTTGAAATTTGTTAGAAAAAAATCTACTACTCATTTGAAGTTCAGACTAAGTGCTATTGCATTGTCTTGTTATCTTGCATTTGTTGATTATGCAAATCTAATGTGTTGACTGGTCCTTTAATGGTCCTTTAATGTCAAACACAGTAGCATTAACCATCTTTCCTTAAACATTTCCACTGGAAGAGTAATCACTATAATGTAAGGCATTTATGGATAAATCACTGCAACGACCACTTCTGACCTTTCTTCTATTTTATTTCCACCCTTCTTTGTATTTACTCTCTATTGAAGGGGTATCTAGGGGCCCTTGGCAAAGCGTTCTTCTCCCGTGGGGGCCGTTTAAACAGAATGAGTGCTCTGAAACAGGATATACTAGGAACCTGAAGTGACATTTACCCAAGCAGTAGGTGGGATTTATATCCAGCAACAGACATACACAGTCATCTATATCTTGTGAACGCCAAATAAAGTGATTATACTGGAACTGTATAACAGCGTAAAAAGCGCATTTATCCAAGCAGTGCATGGTGGGAGTCTACACTGGACAATGCATGGGAGGGCCAGGTGAAATGATCTTGAGAGCCCCATACAGGGGCTGCACTTTTGAGACAACTGCCTAACAATCTGCAGGCTTTCTGCTTCGTTTTCTCTGTATACTGTTCCTGTGAGACAAGTTAGTATTTTAAATACTGAAGCAATTTTTCTGCTCCTCTCTGCAGTTTTCAAGCTATTTTAGTCTTCGAAATGAGTACGCTGATAATCCCCAGATTATATATTGGAGCAATGCACAAGAGAAGAAGTGAAATAGCACTTTTTAAATAGGACATCTATATATGGCATTGTA
The DNA here is from genome assembly GCF_027579735.1 of Bombina bombina. Taxonomy (NCBI): domain Eukaryota; kingdom Metazoa; phylum Chordata; class Amphibia; order Anura; family Bombinatoridae; genus Bombina; species Bombina bombina. The sequence goes on along the minus strand of NC_069509.1, from coordinate 128,493,563 downwards.
TGACTGTGAATATTATCAAATGTAATATGCTTTACAAATATATTTAATTACCAGAAAACCAGTCATCTGCTGTAATATCCCAGCTTTTTAGGTAAGGTGTAACATAGCAGGTACTCTGCTGCTAGGTATAGTGCAGAATGGATAGATAGACTGTCAATTGAACAAATCAATCAAATCTATTATCAAAGCCATCTGGCAGGTCTTCTGAGAAGTTTCTACTCTCTGTCTTTGAAATGGATACTGAGCCATTTAAAGGAACTCTGTCTTTGAAATGGATAATGAGCCATTTAAAGGAACAGTCAAGTAAAAATTAAACTTTCATAATTCAGATAGGGCATGCGATTTTAAACAACTTTGCAAAGGACTTCTATCATCCGCAAAATTGCTTTGTTCTCCTAGTATTCTTTGTTGAAAGTTAAACCTAGGTAGGCTCATAAACTGATTTCTAAGCTGCTAAAGTCCGCCTCTTATCTCTGTGCATTTTGACAGTTTATCACAGTTAGATAGTGTTAGTACATGTGTGCCATATAGATAACATTGTGCTCACTCCCGTGGAGTTATTTATGAGTCAGCACTGATTGGCTAAAATGCAAGTCTGACAAAAGAACTGAGATAAGGGGAAGTCTGCAGAGGCTTAGATACAAGGTAATCACAGAGGTAAAAAGTATATTAATATAACAGTGTTGGTTATGCAAAACTGGAGAATGGGTAATAAAAAGATGTTGTAACCAACTTGGATATAGTGGACACATTGTATTGTCACTGTTACTGGCCACAACAAACACACAATTATATATTTGAATACAATATGGGAAAGACTAAAAAGTCAGAAGTTAAGCCGAATGTTTGTTGTTTTAATAACAGCTATGTTGGGCATATAAATATCAGGCTCCTTTAAGGCAGGGGTAGACAAGTCTGTTTAAAATTTAAGAGCCAGGAAGAATATTTATAAGCCAGACAGTGGTATTTGTATATAGATATATGAAGAATAACACAAAAAGTTAGGAGCCAGGGTAAAATTCTAGAAGCCAGTTGCTCCCTGGCTGCTGGGTTTGTAAAACTCTGCTTTAGTGTATATGTAGTATATAAAAGGGCTGTATTTTCAATAATAATACGTTCAGTATACATTAAATGATTTGAACAATTCGTCCGGTATCGCTAAATAAATTTAAAAAGGAGTAGATGGTGCATGACAGTGTAAAAAAATAAAAAAATATCATGCACCATCTACTCCTTTTTATGTAACCACCTGCCCACGCATTGGACCAATAATCAAATAAAATTCCTACCAACCTCTTTATGCACTCCTGATGCATTCCAGAAGGATCTCAGATGAGGTGTACTCTATGTCCCAACTCCTCTATGTAAAATATATGCCATAATGGACCTCAGATCAGATGCATATCCAAATTTCTCTCTATACCCTAAATGATTTAATATCAGATGTCTGTCCTACATTCTCTATGCCAACTGTATACCCAAACTGACCTCAGATCAGAAGCATGTCCCACATTCTCTATACTAATTGTATGCCCAAACTGACCTAAGTTCAGAAGCATTTCCCACATTCTCAATGCCAACTGTATGCCCGAAGTGACTTCAGATCAGAAGCATGTCCCACATTCTCTATGTCAACTGTATGCCCAAACAGACCTCAGATCAGATGCATGTCTGACATTCTCTATGCCAACTTTATACCCAAACTGACCTCAGATCAGAAGCATGTCCCACATTCTCTATACTAATTGTATGCCCAAACTGACCTCAGTTCAGAGGCATGTCCCACATTCTCTATGTAAACTGTATGCCCAAACAGACCTCAGATCAGAAGCATGTCCCACATTCTCTATGTCAACTGTATGCCCAAACAGACCTCAGATCAGATGCATGTCTCACATTCTCTATGCCAGCTTTATACCCAAACTGACCACAGATCAGAAGCATGTCCCACATTCTCTATGCTAATTGTATGCCCAAACTGACCTCAGTTCAGAGGCATGTCCCAGATTATCTTTGCCCAAACTGAACTCAGATCAGAAGCAGGTACCACATTCTCTATGCCAACTGTATGCCCAACAGACCTCAGATCAGATGCATGTCTCACATTCTCTATACCAACTTTATACCCAAACTAACCTCAGATCGGAAGCATGTCCCACAGTCTCTATACTAATTGTATGCCCAAACTGACCTCAGATCAGAAGCATGTCCCACATTCTCTATGCCAACTGTATGCCCAAACTAACCTCAGATCAGATGCATGTCTCACATTCTCTATACCAACTTTATACCCAAACTGACCTCAGATCAGAAGCATGTCCCACAGTCTCTATACTAATTGTATGCCCAAACTGAACTCAGATCAGAAGCATGTACCACATTCTCTATGCCAACTGTATGCCCAAACAGACTTCAGATCAGATGCATGTCTCACATTCTCTATACCAACTTTATACCCAAACTGACCTCAGATCAGAAGCATGTCCCACATTCTCTATACTAATTGTATGCCCAAACTGACCTAAGTTCAGAAGCATTTCCCACATTCTCAATGCCAACTGTATGCCCGAAGTGACTTCAGATCAGAAGCATGTCCCACATTCTCTATGTCAACTGTATGCCCAAACAGACCTCAGATCAGATGCATGTCTGACATTCTCTATGCCAACTTTATACCCAAACTGACCTCAGATCAGAAGCATGTCCCACATTCTCTATACTAATTGTATGCCCAAACTGACCTCAGTTCAGAGGCATGTCCCACATTCTCTATGTAAACTGTATGCCCAAACAGACCTCAGATCAGAAGCAGGTACCACATTCTCTATGCCAACTGTATGCCCAACAGACCTCAGATCAGATGCATGTCTCACATTCTCTATACCAACTTTATACCCAAACTGACCTCAGATCAGAAGCATGTCCCACAGTCTCTATACTAATTGTATGCCCAAACTGACCTCAGATCAGAAGCATGTCCCACATTCTCTATGCCAACTGTATGCCCAAACTAACCTCAGATCAGATGCATGTCTCACATTCTCTATACCAACTTTATACCCAAACTGACCTCAGATCAGAAGCATGTCCCGCAGTCTCTATACTAATTGTATGCCCAAACTGAACTCAGATCAGAAGCAGGTACCACATTCTCTATGCCAACTGTATGCCCAAACAGACCTCAGATCAGATGCATGTCTCACATTCTCTATACCAACTTTATACCCAAACTGACCTCAGATCAGAAGCATGTCCACAGTCTCTATACTAATTGTATGCCCAAACTAAACTCAGATCAGAAGCATGTACCACATTCTCTATGTCAACTGTATGCCCAAACAGACCTCAGATCAGATGCATGTCTCACATTCTCTATACTAACTTTATACTCAAACTGACCTCAGATCAGAAGCATGTCCCACAGTCTCTATACTAATTGTATGCCCAAACTGACCTCAGATAAGAAACATGTCCCACATTCTCTATGCCAACTGTATGCCCAAACTAACCTCAGATCAGAAGCATGTCCTACATTCTCTATGCGCACCTCCATGTTGTAACCGAGGTTTCCTTTATCTAATCTTCACTGCTGATGCCAATGAAGAACAGCTATAAATGAGTCACTATAATGTGTGAATGTTTAAAATTAAATTACAGGAAAAGGGGACAAAGTAAATAATAAAAAATAAATAACTAAACATTTTATATTACAGCATCAAAGTCCCAGTAATGCCTTATACTTGCAAGTGTGTTATTAAATACAATCCCTGCAACAAAGAAGTGGGTAGAAGTTTATCTTCTTTTTTTTTTTTTTTAAATGATTGTGTTTTTTTGTTTTTTTTAATTTATGGTGTTTTGCACTGATATACACAGTTAATTTCCAAGTACAACCATTTTAACTTTTATATCCCTTAAAGGGACAGTAAACACCATAAGATTTTGATATAAAATCTTTAGTTATTCATTATGAAACGACTTTACAATATATATAATATAATTATATAAGTATTTATTTTGCACCCTTTTCACATAATTTAATACTGAAAACGAAGAATAGTTTAATTCTCAGAACTTGAAATGCACCCTGCTGACTCCCCAAGGCTAACTCTGCTACATATATGTCCCTAATTGGCTTTAACTGATAGCAACAGCAAAACAGTGAACTTTATACTAACATTATGACCATGTCTAGCCTTGTTATCTCAAGATTCAAGTCTGGATTGGGTCCTCCAAATATGGCACATGGTAGGTGGAGATTTGCTATTGAAAAACAATTACAGTATGACGTCCTAACACAATAAAATGGATGTTAATTTGTTTCTAAAACATTTAGACTTGCCTGAAATTACATTTTATAGCAACACAACAGAAATATATTGTAATTACAGAGTGTTTACTGTCCCTTTAAATGGGAAATTGAAATGCACATTAAAGTAATTGAATTTTGAAAAGAAACATTTTTATAATACAAGTGTATCAGCAAATATGATTCTAGTAAAAATAAATTTTATATATATATACTGCGGGTAAAGTAAGATTTCCTGGTAATCCTAGGATTAACCGAGTAAAAACGACATTACCCAAGCTTTTGTGGGTAAAGTCCGATGTACTGTAATTCCCCCATGTACACTATTCCTTTTGCCTCCGCCTGGGGGTTCAAGGAAGATCCGCCAATCCTCTGGCATCCACCCCAAGTGAACCGTGGGGAATGAGGTTTAGAAGGGGGGTTTTGCCCCCCCCCCCCCCCCCTTGAACCCCCCAGAGGCAAAAAAGATAGTGAAGATGGGGGAATTACAGTGCATGGAATATATGTTTGATGTGATGACACCGCACTCTGAGGGGATTTATGATCATACATCGGGCTTTACCCACAGCCGTTTGGGTAATGTCCGTTTTACCCGGGTAATCCTAGGATTACCCAATATCTGACTTTACCCATAATATATATATATATATTTATGTATGTATATATATATATATAGTATATATATATATATATATATATATATAGTATATATATATATATATATATATATATATACACACACTGTATATATATATATATATATATATATTTATATTACATTACATTGGTATATATCTCACTATCATTATTTAAAAAATAGCATATATACATATGCCATGTGAACCCTGATTCAAACACTGTATCTCCTCTGATTATTGGTGATGCCATATATATATATCAAAGATAACGCAAACTGAGTTATTGCTGACCCAATATAAGATGTCTGTGTGAATGTAGGTGCATGTTATCGCTGAATCATTCATAACCTACTAGACGCATTTTAAAAATAATGGGACCATTCAAAGTTGAAATGCATTTATGTACATTTAAATTTTGAGTTATAAGTCCCTTTAAAGTACCAGTTAATACAGTAACATAGTAAATGAGGTCAAAAAAAGACTGAAGCCCATCCAGTTCAAACTATACACATCTAATATACTTACAAAAAAGCTCCAGTTGAGCTTAATGGGACAGTCTAGTCCAAAATAAACTTTCATGATTCAGATAGAGAATGTAATTTTAAACAATTTTCCAGTTTACTTTTATCACTAAATTTTGATTTGTTCTCTTGGTATTCTTAGTTGAAAGCTAAACCTATGAGGTTCATATGCTAATTTCTAAGTCCTTGAAGGCCGCCTCTTCTCTCAGGGCATTTTGACATTTTTTCACTATTAGAGGGTGATAGTTCATGTGTGTCATATAGATAACACTGTGCTCACGCATGTGGAGTTCAAGTGAGCCAGATCTGATTGGCTAAAATGGATGTCTGTCAAAAGAACTGAAATAAGGGGGCAGTTTGCAGAGGCTAAGATACAAGGTAATCACAGAAGTAAAAAGTGTATTTATATAACTGTGTTGGTTATGCAAAACTAGGGAATGGGTAATAAAGGGATTATCTATCTTTTTAAACAATAACAATTCTGGTGTAAACTGTCACTTTAAATTAATCCCACACATAATCAACACAAGCATGATACAAAAGACAATGCAATAAAACTTAGTCTAAACTTCAAATGAGTTGAATTTTGTAAAAAAAAAAACTACTAAAGTTATATCTTTTTTCCAATCCCCATGTATCATGTGACAGCAATCAGCCAATCACAAATGCATATACGTATATTCTGTGAATTCTTGCACATGCTCAGTAGGAGCTGGTGACTCAAAATCTTTAAATATAAAAAGGCTGTGCACATTATGTTAATGGAAGTAAATTGGAAAGCTGCTTAAAATTGCAGGCTCTATCTGAATCATAAAAGTTTAATTTTGATTTAGGTGTCCCTTTAAATAAATAATCCCTTTTCCCAACACAGATTTTATGCTCTAGTTCATCTTATTAAGTGTATATTACTGCTTTAGAAAGATCAAACCATTACAATGTTTAAAATATCCCTATATTATACAGGCCACATAGCTAAAGACAAGACCTAAGGCCAGACGATCTAAAGATCTCTGCTCTGGAGAGATTATCTAAGCAGCCTCATCAGTATTGCAAGGTCTGTCGAAGAATTTACATAAAATGGCAAATTTTATCTTGAGAGGTGTTTACCCAGCTATACAGGGCCCTGTGTGTAAGGAAGAGACACATACAGTACAATATAATGCTGAGAAACCCCCCAAAGATTTTGTGTGATTTCTCTCCAGGCTGGTGACTTTTTGATCATCAAGCCCTAAGTATTCAAAGTATAATTTAGTGAATAAAATCTCTAAGATTCTATGTTATTATTATGTGGGAAATATGGTTCACTGCAGAAATGTTTCTTAATTCCAGGCCTCAGAGCACACTAACAGGCCAGATTTTCAGGATATCTGAACTAGAGCACTAGAGTGAAATAATCATCTGATCTTAAACCATCGTTATTAACCTACTCTCACCCAAGGTAATCCTGAAATTCTGGCCTGTTAGTGTGCTCTGGGGAACAGAATTGAGAAACTACAGCAAGGTGTAGCTCTCCAGCTATAATTTACTCCTCAGGATAACATAAAATGTTGGACAGATATTTTTCACACTATTTTTTTGAATGCTTTGGTTATTATAGTGCACTGTCACAGTAAGTAAACACCATCAACAAAAAGTTATCAATTGAATAAACCAATAACAAGTCATTACCCACCTCTTCTGCCTGTTTCCTGAGAGATTTCTCTCGCTCATACTGAGTCAGCAACTGCTCATTATCCTCTTTCAATAGTTCCAGTTCCACTTCATGTTCCTGATTCTCTGTCAGAACAGCATCTAGGTTCTCCAGAACATTGACTACCAAAGGCATCAGTTCCTTTACCGCCTCCTCGTCATAGCATTGTATCAGACGCTCAAACTCCCTGTAGATGCTGCTGGCAAGTCCAGATACCCTCTCCGACATGACCGACCCAGAACAGTAGTCATCTTGATACACCACCCCATCGTCAATCTGTATCTCCATCATCTTGGCCGTGGGGAAATTACCCCAGGTGGAAAGTGGGCAACAAATCACGTGAGATTTTAAGGGGGCCCTGCCCTTTTAAATGATATTTTATGTCCAGGGGCCAATAAGCCCCTTTAAAGAATATTAAGAGTATTTAGATTTAAGGATCCTTGGAAGAAAAAGGTGCATTGGATCAAGGCAGTCCACAAATATTGGCAAAGCTGTGTTTAAAGTTTGACCATTATATTCAATTTAAAGGTCTCTCTCAGCCTATTTTGGATATTGTTTCCAATATATATCCTTTATTATTATTAAACATATAAAGTTTTGGGGTAATAAACTAGACAGCTAAATAGGCTCTATTAATAAGATGAGTTTACAGAATGCATACAGAGATCTGTGTTTCCACTGTAATACTACAGGAATGTATAAATGTACATTATTTACAATGGTCTATACAGTGAATAATTTGGCCACTGAGTGCAGTATATCGGTGCCAAGTTAATAAACCTATATCCATCTGCAAATAAAGGTTTTATTTCTAAGCACTCTTGATATATGACCTAGCACTTTGTCTCCTCCCAAAACCATCTATAGGGACATTTTTACTAATTAAGCTTGCAGTGATTTAAATACAGCTTAATTGGTCCCATTTTGCAGTTATTCATCTTTATTTGATCTATATTTACCTTACCATCAGTATGATTAAATATTTCTTTAAAATCAGTTAACAGATCCTTTATCCGTTAGGTTCAGCCCAATGACCTATATACATATATACAAAACACAATATACTAATACTATTCTAACTAAACGATGTGTGCAACCATCCTAAAGATGGCCAGATATTTGCCAGGAAAAAGGCATTTCCCAGTGCTGAATGATGCATGCACCTGATTCTTCCCTCCCCCACCCTACATGGAAGCCCCTATATGTAATAAAGATTATTATTTAAAACTGGAATGAACACACCTGCATTAGTCCTGATGCTGATCAGTTTAATGGTGGTATTTGTCCCCCTGATTAGATGCTAGATGATCCCCTCCATCTCATTATAGAGGTGATGATGGTACTGACAAGCGAAGGCACCTCCCAACTCTGCTGTAAGTATGGGGACAGGAGGCTGGGTGAACCCTCCCCTCCTCTGCTTGGGCTGCTGATCTGACGTCAGGCTGTCTGCATTATGGGTAGAGAATACAGCTGATTCACTCTCAGCTTCTCCTGCACTGCAAACCAATGAGCTGTTTACTATGGGATCCTCATCCAGTATACTGAAGGGGGAGCTTGATACCCAGTGGATGCTGCCGCTGCTGCTGAAAATCTGTATCACACAGATACATTAATCTCTGAATTATATGATATGAAGTTAGAAAAGTTTATTTTTATATATATATATATATATATATATATATATATATATATATATATATATATATATATATATATATATACACAGTATATGTATGTGTGTGTGTATATATATGTGTGTGTGTGTGAATATATATATATACACAGTATATGTATGTGTGTGTGTATATATATGTGTGTGTGTGTGAATATATATATATACACAGTATATGTATGTGTGTGTATATATATGTGTGTGTGTGAATATATATATATATATATATATATATATATATACATACACAGTATATGTATGTGTGTGTGTATATATATATGTGTGTGTGTGAATATATATATATATATATATATATATATACATACACAGTATATGTATGTGTGTGTATATATATGTGTGTGTGTGTGAATATATATATATATATATATATATATATATATATACATACACAGTATATGTATGTGTGTGTGTATATATATGTGTGTGTGTGTGTGTGTGAATATATATATATATATATATATATATATACACAGTATATGTATGTGTGTGTGTATATATATGTGTGTGTGTGAATATATATATATACACAGTATATGTATGTGTGTGTGTATATATATATGTGTGTGTGTGTGT